>NC_058135.1:166081274-166124737 GCF_016433145.1 Gracilinanus agilis | reverse complement strand
GGTGAATACCAAATCCTAAGCAGCAGAGGCAGAAGTCTCCGAAGATCTCGGCAAGTCAGAACTGGGTGGTAGTTAAAGCGGCAGCAGCTCCAGCAGTCTCCAAGTCAGCGCAGGGTTGTAGTGGAAGCGGCAGCACCAGTAGGATCGAAGAAGTGGGCTGCTCTGGTGAGTCAGGAAAAGTGGCGGAGGTCAGAGTAGGCAGGAATGTGAGGCAGTGGTCTGTGCTGGCGGGCCTGGCAGGGATGAAGTCCAGGTCAGGAGTCAGAAGTGGCAGCAGAGGCACTGGCAAATAGTCAAATAAAATGTATTCACACAGTGACCATGTCCAAAAATATATGGCTTCCTCTGCACCTTTAGACCATCACCTCTTTGGAGGTGGGCAACATGTCTCATCATAGTCCTCCGAAGTCATAGTTAATTGTGAATTGATCATTGTTCTTAAATCAGAATTGTTTTTCTGTAAAGTTTTGTTGTCCTTATGGAAATTGTTCTGGTTCTCTTACACTTTACACCATAGCAGTTCATACAAGGTTCTTTGTAATCCTTTTATAATTTTTTATATTCTAATATATCAAAACTTATTATTATACCAAATATATTGTTTAATCCAATTAATTTCTAGATTAATATGCCAAAGTTTATTCAGCTAGTTTCCAAATGAAGGATATTCTTTTAGATTATAAGGTTTTTTTTTCCCTTTAGTCTCCCCTTTAGAATTAGGATGTTTATTTTGCATATAACTATTTCCTCCCTGATTCTATCCTCCTTCCTAGTTTACTTTGTTGAGTTGGATATATTTGTGTGTGTGTTTTCAATATTCCTTTGTCTACTTGAGATAAGAATGAAACTCATATGATACGTACTTATTTTACCCCTTCCTCCATGTTTATATATTATTCTTTTCCCTCCTTAGTACACTAGCATATTTCTTTTATGCTTCCTTTGTTTTCCTTAGAACAGAAGCAATCTAACGCCAAGACCTTGGGTTTATTTATGTAAACCCTTCATTTATTCTTTGAAGACTTTAATGTTCTGAAAGAACACTTCTCTCTGTTAGATTAACACTATGACATCATATAGGGCCTTCCAATTGCTCAAATTTTACCTTTCTATGTTATTTTTGACTTGTGTTGGCATTTCAAAGTTCATACAGAGCTTTGGCCTTTTTATCAGAGATGCTTGAAAGGCCTCCCATTAAAGGTTCATTTTGTTTCCTTCTAAGTTTATACTCAACTTTGTAGGTCAAATTATTCTTGGTTGTAAGCTCATTATATTTTGCCTGTTGAAATGCTATATTCCAAAATATGTTCTCCTTTTTAGGAGATGTTTCCAGATTTTGTGTGATCTGTGTTCCTTTGTATTTGAATACTTCTTTTCTTTTCTTTTCTCTCTTTCTTTTTAAAACCCTTTCCTTCTGTCTTAGAATCAGTACTGTGTATTGGTTCCAAGGCGGAAGAGTGGTAAGGGCTAGACAGTGGAAGTTAAGTGACTTGCCCAGGGTCACACAGCTAGGAAGTATCTAAGGTCAGATTTGAACCTAGCACCTCCCATAATTAGTTCTGGCTCTTAATCCACTGAGCCACCCAGCTGTTCCCTTGAACACTACTTTTTTGATGCCTGCTATATTTTTTTGTTTGATATGGGAGCTCTGAATTTTAACTGTGATAATTGCCAGGCTTTTCCTTCTGGTTTTTCTTTTAGAATGTTCTTTCAGTCTTCACTGGGAAGTTTTATTTTATGGTGTCTTGAAAAAATACTGTTCATGTTTTAAAAAAAATCATGGTTTTCAGGGAGATCTGTGATGCTTAATTTATCTCTCCTTGTTCTGCATTTTAGGTTAGTTATTTTTTATATAAAATAACTTCTAATTTTCAGTTATCTGATTTTGTTCTAGTATTTCCTGCTGTCTCATGGTGCCATTGATTTCTGTTTGTTCTATCCTAGTTTTCATGAAATTAGTTACTTGGATGATGTTTACCTATTTCTCTTCTAAGTTATTCTCCTATTTCTTTTCTCAACAGCTCTTATTTCTTAAATCTCTTGCTTTATTCTATATATTTTTGTAGGTCTTGTAGAATGTTATTTTTTTTTCCTTTAAGTGAAAAATTAGAGAGTTGCTATTCCTTTCTTTTGGCTAATCTTTATTTTTATTTATTTATTTTTTCTGTAGGCAATGGGGGTTAGTTAAGTGACTTGCCCAGGGTCACACAGCTGGGAAGTGTCTGAGGCCATATTTGAACCTAGGACCCCCCGTCTCTAGGCCTGGCTCTCAATCCACTATACAACCTAGCTGCCCTTTGAGGAGTCATTAACAGTTAACATTTTTTTATGTTGGCCTCTACCACTTTGGTTTACTTATATCACTAGCTTTATTTCCTGAATTGGGGCATTGTGCAAGAGCCAGGTTCTGCCCTTTGGTGTTCTTTTGCACAGGACATGGTCATTTCTAATTGGTCTTACCCTGGATCACTGGGTTCTTAGACTGGCTTCCTCTTGTTGTTAGGCTTCTCTGAATCATAGAGTTTAGGGACTTGTGACTCTTCAGCGTCCATTTTGAAGTCCTGCAATGGGATGCTATGGACATTGGAACCCTAGAGCATAATAGTCGAAGACCTACTAACTAGTCATTTCTACATTCTTATTGGGAACTGCTCATTGCTGCTCACTGGAACTTCTAAGGATCCTACTATCATGTTTTTTTCTTTTCTTTTAACCATTAGTTTTCTTACTTCCTCTGGAAAGAGCTTTACAGGCTACACATGTCTCTGGATCTTTACTAGGAACTATGTGCTTCTTGGCCTATCCTGGCTTTGCTAGTGGCCTCCTTTCATATATATGTCTTGGGACTGTAGACTTGAGTTTGTGTGTAGTACTGAAGTGAATAAAGCTACTATAGTTTCCATTAGATTTCTTGATTTTTATTTAGTATTGATAGTTATTTAGAAGTTATTTAGTCTGGATAGTTATTTAGTTATTTAGTGAATTTTAGGGCTTTTTTTGAGTATATGTGTAGAGCTGGGCAAGTCCTGCCTCCATTCAGTTAGCCATTTTAGCCCTAAGTCTATGGCTTATTTGTTAAAAAGCTGTTCAGATCTTTTTTCAGTGGTCCCAGTAAATGGAATTATTTTAGAAATGAAATTTCCAGGTTTTCATTCCTTTCAATCTTGTGTTCTGTTTTTTTGTTTCTGTTTTTTTTTTTTAAACAGGTCGTCATGCTTGTACTAGCTTGGAAATTGGATGCCCAGAATATGGGCTATTTTACATTACAAGAGTGGTTAAAAGGAATGACATCTCTGCAGTAAGTCTTTATTATTATTTTAAGGAACAATTAATAGCTATTTAAGATCAGTATATATATATATATATATACACATACACACACACACTTCTGTATAATACAAGTTTTGTTTTTGTTCTGGAGAGTTTACTAAGTGTTACATTTCAAGTAACATTTCAAATGTTGAATAATAGAAATGTAATAAATGTAATAAATGATTAAGGTATTTTTACAAAACCACCAAGTTTTAAGGTATGTCAGTGACCCTTTTAGTACAAATGATATCTGAACATGAATCCCTTCTTTAACAAATGACCATATGGTATGCATTTGAAAATCCACAGTAATGGAGGGAATCTGCTACCTCTGAAGGCAACCAATTGTAATTTTGGATCATATTAACTAGGAAGTTTTTCCTTATACAGAACCAAAATCTGCCTCAGCAAGTTTCATTTCTTTCTCCTAATATTGCTCATTGACACTAAGGAGAACAAATTTCATCCCTTGTTTATTAGTCATTCTTGAAGACATGAAAAAATTTAAGATAGCGATTATGCATCCCTGTTTCTCCCTCTAGATCTGATGTTTTCTAGACTAGACTTCTTTATTTAGATGCTTCAATTTATCCTTTTTTTTGGCAGTCTTTAGTCCCTTTACCAGACTGTTTGGCTTCCTGAAATGTATTCCATTTTTTTTTTATATCCTTCCTAAAATATGGTCCCTGGAGCTAAACCTAATTGCCCAGAGGTGTTATGACTGTGATTGTCTCTTCCCTAGGAGGTTCTAGAAACTGTGACTTTTTTCATTTAGCTTATGAGCATATTAGCTTTTTTGATTGCTCTGTCAAACTTTAGATTTATATACTGAGCTTATAATTCACTAAAAATTACTTTTGAATAGTATTTGGTCTTGCTAATTCATTAGTTTGCTAATTATTCCATTCCTAAACATTTAGAATGATTTCTGTTTCTCTTTAACCATCAGTTTTTGGCACTTGTACATAATATATCTGTGCATATATACATATACACATTCTTTCTACTTTTAAAATGGGATTAATAATGTTTTGTTTTTTACTATATTTAGATAATTTGAAATTTGTCGAGCATTTAACATCCTCCCACTGTTAATAATTCAGTTCATTAAGCATATACTATGTAGGTGGAACTGGGCTAGGCATTGGTCATAGGTATAAATGGAAACAACCTGCTCTCCAGGAGAATTCACAACAATTAAAGAGTAAACAAAGGAGGTAATCAGGAATCTTTTTGTGCCACAAAACTTAGAAAAAATACTTATTTCTTCTTTTGTTAGTATTTTATTTTAATAACTGTTAAAGTAACCCCATATCAGAAAGAGAAATTGAAAGAAATATAAATGACCTCCCAAGGAAGAAGCAAGCAAACTCCAGGACCAGGATGGATTTATAAGTTTAAAACATATTTCTAAAGGTCAAAAACATTCATTGGACATTTAATTCTCATTGCAATAATAGGAAAATAGATAAAAATAAAATAAAATAAAATGAAGTAAAAATAAAATCATCATTCCAGGCTCTTTCTATGATACAAATGCGATCTTAAACCTAAACCAGGGACAGACAAAGCAAAGAAATGAATTAATAGACCAATACCTCTAATGAACATTGATGCAAAAATTTTAAGTAAAATATTAGCAAGTAGGCTTCAACAACATATTTAAAAAGTTGAGTTTATAGTGGGCATGTATGGTTGCTTCAACTCAAGGAAGATGATAAATATAATAATACCACATTAATCATATGATAAAAACCACATGATTATATCAGTTGATTCTGATGAGACTTTTGACAAAATCTAAAACCTATTTCAGTCAGATAAAATTATAAGAATGGATTTTTCCTTGATATAGTAAGTCATAACTATCTAAAATCAGGAGTATTATATGTAAAGAAGAAAGGCTATAAATGTTTCTAAATGACCAGATGTGTTTTTGTAAGGGGGAAAAAGAGGTTTTGGGGTTCAGTATATTAAAAGATGGTCACCAGAGGATTGAACTATTATCAATCCTCAATTAAGAATAATCTCAAGTCAAAATTGACTTTTATAGAAGTTTATTTACAATTAAGAAGAGAGAGAAGAAATAAGGAAATAAGAATCTAACCCAATAGGTAATTTATTACAATCCTCTAATTAATCCTCTAATTAAATAGGGGGCAGCTGGGTGGCTCAGTGGATTGAGTGCTAGGCCTAGAGACAGGTCCCAGGTTCAAGTCCAGCCTTGGACACTTCCAGCTGTGTGACCTTGGGCAAGTCACTTGACCCCTATCGCCCACCCTTACCACTCCTGGGCTAAGGACAGTCCCTAGCCTGGATGAAAAAGGAGGAGGGTTGGGCGTGGGGCTAGCAACCCCACCCTGTAAAAAAAACTACATCTGCTAAAGAAACTGCAACCTAAAGTAGGGGCAGCTGGGCTAGCTCAGTGGATTGAGAGCCAGGCCTAGAGACGAAAGGTCCTAGGTTCAAATCCGGGCTCAGACACTTCCCAGCTGGGTGACCCTGAGCGACCCATTGCCTACTGGTTGTGGCCCTATGCTCCTAGAATGGAGTCCCAGGATAAAAAAAAAAAAAAAATTAATCCAGGTAGATCTTAACTCTCAGCTGAGAGTTAGAGGGCCAGAGGTTTGGAGGTGAATGGAGCAAATTTCATTCACAGAGTCATTAAAAGAAATTTCTTAAGAGAAGTTCAGGAAGATTCAGTCAGTCTTTAAACTTGCCACGTGGAATTCAAAAAAGCTATTTAAAGCAGTCTCACCGGGGTCTTAGCATTCTAACACTCTTCCATGAACCAGAAGAGGTCCATCACCAGACGTCCTCTTCAGCTGAACCCCCTCACTGACTCATCTCCCTCTTTTTAAAGGCATCACTTATATGTCACTTCCTGTGCCTCCCTCCTAATTTGCATGTCCAATCACAATAGAAACTTCTCATAGTACTGCCCAGGGGGCAGTCAGTTGATTCTGATTTGTCACCCACTCTAGCACATGTGGGTTACAGACCTTTCAGAATTAGAGGTGCTCTCACCTTTGGTGATTAAATCTAAAGATGGGCAGTGTAGACTTAATCTAATTATCACATTTCCAAATGGAAGTAAGAGGGGGAGGGACTGTGTCCAGTGGGACTAAATGCCACTATATTCTTGTTACATTTTCTTACTCTCTTAGGGCAGAGTTAACCTCTATTAAATGTTAAGTGTTTTGTGAGTTTTGTCTTTCATCTCAGCATCCACTGTGAACCAAAAAAGTGCTAGTGTTAGAGCTGTGCCTACAACATGCAGAAATTATTTAAATCTAAATATAAAAAAACTACAGAAATACAGACGTAAATAATTGAAGGAGATATTATTTAATAATTAACTGATAAGCTGTGTAAATCTAATAAAAATGACAGTACCACTGGAATCACTGAAATATTTTTGAGAGCTAGAAAAAATAATAAAGAAAAATTCGTACGAAGCAGCAAAGGATCAAAAATCTTAAAAAGGGAATAAATGGGGAGAAAGTAGAGAAAAAGCGAACATAGGCACAATTCTCAAACTATTTTGCAAATCTTTAATTACCAGAATAATTTGAGAATGGTTCTAAATGAAAAATAAAACCATTGTAATGATTAAATACTCAGTATAAATAAGGAAATACATTCATTAGTATTGTTGGATAAATCCAAAGACCACAGTTATTGTTGTAAGGACTCATTTTTTGATAAAAACTATTGAAAAAAACTAGAAAAACAATCTGGCAGTAATTTGTTGTAGACCAACATCTCACACTGTATACCAAGATAAAGTTCAAATGGATATATATCAGACATAAAAAGTGACATCATAAAATAGTGGGAAAAGGAAGGAATTACCTCTCAGATATATGGATTGTGGTGGGGAGGGAGGGGCGGTGTGTAGAAAGTTCAGGACTAGTAAACAAGAGATAGAAGATCACAGGAAAAATACTGTTTTAATTACATAAATTAAGACATTTTCCACAAAACTAATGAAGTTAAAATTAGAAGGGAGCCAGGAAAGTAGGGGGAAAAAAATCTTTGCATTAAGTTTCTCTAACTTAAGATCTTATATCCAATGCATAAAAGGAACTGACATAAACATAAAACTAAGGTGCTATTCTGCAGTAGATCAATGGATCCGAACAGACAGTTTTCAAAGGAGAAAATCCAAGCTTCTAATCATCATATGAAAAAAATGTCTCAAATTGCTAAAAAGTAGTGAAATAAAAATTAAAGCAATTTTGAGATTCCACCTCACACCCATCAGATTGGCAAAAATGGCAAGAGAAAAATGACACATGTTGAAGGAGCTGAGGGAAAATGGATATCATAATGCACATTTGTGGAGCTATGGATTGATTCAGCTATTCTGAAAATTAATTAGCAAACATGCTCCTAAAGTTAAACTATATACTGTGTAAAATCTTGTCACCAACTTGTGTTTGTCATCTCTGTCTCCCTTTTCTTTTCTGAGATTTATGACTTCCTCTTTACACAAAGTAGGAGAGAGTTTATATTACTGACCTTCTTTTCCCCAAAGCTATCAGGCCAGGCGGCTGAATAATCAAATAATCAAACCATCTTTCTTTTAAAAAAATCTAGTTTGCAAACATACTAAATATGTTTTGAATTTAGTGCTGTTTGGTCCACAGAAGGCAAAAATGGGCCATAAGTAGTATCTTTTGTTTTGTAATTTTGCATATAGTCTTTTACTATACAAGACGTGAATTTTTTTAGGGGGTCTAAGTAGGTGTTGAATAGCTGTAATAACAGAATTAACATGAAAACAGTTAAGTGAAAGAAGCAAAAGGGGAAAAAATAGGATTGCCAGTATAGGATCTGATTGTGAGGACTTTAAGGAACATGGAGAATCTACTCATTGACCCAAAAATCAAGACCAAACCAAGTACTGGTCTGGGGATTATTCTCAGGGAAAAGAGCACAATATGTCATGTCAGCATGGAGGTGAATAGCTTCCTGGTTTGTATCTCCAGTTTTCTAAATTCAAGTTTACCCTTAGTTACAGAAGGAAGTACAGGAAGAATTTGATCCCATTAATTGTGCGGTCAAATTAAAGTAAGATAAGAATTATGAACAGTTAAGATGCTCCCCTTTCCCTAGTTTTCATAGCTTGAGTAGCTTTGCAGTTTTGGCACTTTATCTCTCATGTTTTTTCCTGCTAAGGAGAAGAACCACAGGACTGAAGCCAAATTACATCTTTTGGGCTATTTGTATAGTAATTACCAGAATTGGTGTGATCACATTTCATTAAGATGATACTGGAAATTTTAAAATAATAAGTTAAATAGCAAAGTAATTTTGTTTAGTTGTTTTTATTTGTGTCTGATTCTTTGTGACTCCATTTGGAATTTTCTTGGGAGAGATACTTAGAGTGGTTTGCCATTTCCTTTTCTATCTTATTTTACAGATGAGGTAAATAGGGTTAAATGACTTGCCCATTATCGCATAGCTAGTAAATATTTGAGTCAGGATTTGAACTCATGTCTTTTTGACTCTAGACTCAGCACTCTACCCACTGTACCAGTCATTTAGCACTTTGTTTTTGAATTAAATTTCTTTACACAATTGGAGGAACACTTTTTCAAAAGATAAGCAAATATTTCTCCAAGTATAAATAATAGTATTCTAATTTTAAAAGCCCTATAAAACCTCAAGAACCACAAAAACCCAACAATAGTAATTCTTAAAAGTTTGAAGGAAAATTAAGAGGAAAATTCCTAAAACAATTCTCTAATTTCTCCACCTGCTCTTTAAAATAATAAGGGGAATCTTGTTTCTCTCACCTGTTTCAGTTACCATTCTTTTATCTAAGACGTTAAAAATAACTGTATTTTTCTCTTCCAATTTGGAAATATTTTCACTACTCTTTTATAAAACCATATTAAAATGTATCTGAGTAGCTTAGGGCACTGCACAAACAATGCCAATAGAACTTTGAGTATAGTAGATGTTGATCTCATTCATTGAATAGTGAAATTGAAGCCCAGAGCATTGTGTAATAGAGGTGTATGAATTTAGTACTGTCTAGATTTCTATAAAATTATGCTATTTGCTTTTAAAGGCTATTTTTTGTTATTTTCTGATCATTTTCAAAAAAGTTTACTATATTTGTAGTATAAATAATTGTTTTCACACCCCGTAGTTTTGATTTTTTAAAACAGAAAATTTAAAAAGCAGGCAGTTAATTATTTCTGTTATTTACTCTTTTAATAAGTAAAAATTAGTTTCCTTCTTTTCTTTGGAATCAAATTAATATATCAATAGGGATAACAAATAAATACTATAGTTTATAATTCATTATCAGTCAAACCAGTTCTTAATCTTCAATAAAATCTGAAAGTGTTTATGTTACTATGACTTTTGAATTTATTCCTCTTTAATATTTATTGTAATGTAGGAATGCGCCAGAACAAAATCTAGTTATTTTGAATATGTGTGCTTCAAACAAAATTCAGATTAAATATAATAATTATTTTTAGATTGTTGTCCTCTCATCAGATAGGCCGTAGAAAACTTTGCTAATTGCTACAAAAAATAGTTTCCTGCATAAATGTTTTGCACAAAGAGACATATGTGCTTTGTTATATATGTTATACTTTGGAAATACTGTTTAGGTGTCACGTGTATATCCATTTGCACTGTTTGTGTGCCACATACACATGTATATAGTATACATACATGTATTTGGAATATAGTATACACATATGGTGTGCATGTATACCTATATACTCCAATGTTTGACTGTACCCATCTCTACATTTGTTCATGTTCTTAGATTGTTATTGTTGTTCAGTGTCTGCTTTGTGCCCTCATTTAGGATTTTCTTGGCAAAGGTGCTGAAATGGTTTGCTATTTCCTCCATCAGCTCATTTTATAGATGAGGAAACTAGGCAAATGGGATTAAATGATTTAAGACTCAATCTTAGAAAGGGCTAGTGATTGTAAAAAAAGATTTTTTGATTAGATTTTTAAAATATTATGCCTTATTGTTCTGAGAACACCAATTTCATTTATTGTTTGAAACAGGTTATCTATTCACTTTATCTTCACTGTTTTAATTTCCCTTTGCTTATAGTAGATGTTACCACAAAATTTTTTGTCTGGTAAATCATAAACCTGGATTTTATATGTAGCTCCTTTCGTTTTCTCTGTTTCCTTTAGATGTGATTCAACAGAGAAATTAAGAAATTCTTTGGATTACTTGAGATCATTATTAAATGAGCCTGCAAATTTCAAACTTATTTACCGATATGCATTTGACTTTGCACGGGTGAGTATTTTGTTATCCAAGTCAGATGTTTTTGCTTTTTATTTTTATTGTTTCCTGAGGGTTCATTTTTATATGCCACAGCAAAGAAACTGGTTTAAATTGCTTCCAGAATGTTAGTTCATATTTCTTTCAATATATACATTCTTTTAAAACTAACCCCTTATATAAAAATTAGATATGATAGCAAAATATCTATAATGTAAATCTAACAATTCATTTGGGTTGACTAAAGTTAACTTAAAAATGAGAAGATAATTATCTAATTGTGTTCATTGAGGTTGGTAGGGGCTTGACTTTATATTTGTGTCTCCTTCATCCTGAATGAGTATTTGTTAGGTAATAATGAAGTCTTTTGTGTTATGTAAAACAACAGAACATTTGCACTTTTAGTTAATCATCCAGTTTAATCTTTTCTAGTGTAGTTTTGACTTTTATATTAAGACTAGATCACATTTTGTGGAAATGATCAGAATATCAAATTAATTTGAATCTCAGTTGGTATTACCCAAAGATGGCAACTTACATTTAATTTATTACCTGAGGGCCAGTCTACCTAAAATATGCAGAAACTTAATACTGTAATATTAGCTACCATGTAATTTGTGTGTGTGCGTTGGAGGGGTGCTTGGGGGGAGACAAGCAAGAGAACTTTAAACTTTATTAAGGCATAAAAGGAGTTGAAATTTTTTTGAGTTCTATTTTTTATTTTATTTTATTTTTATTTAGAATGATTCATGACCTCCTGCCCTTCCCTTCCCCCTCCAAGCAATGACAAGCAATTCCATTGGGTT
Organism: Gracilinanus agilis; assembly: GCF_016433145.1. Lineage (NCBI taxonomy): Eukaryota > Metazoa > Chordata > Mammalia > Didelphimorphia > Didelphidae > Gracilinanus > Gracilinanus agilis. Next base: position 166,113,343 of record NC_058135.1, on the reverse strand, counting down.
ATCCATGTATCATTATTCAGAACCTGTTTCTGTGTTATTCATATTTTCAGTAGAGTGATCTTTTAATATCAAAACCCTAATCTTGAACTATATGATCAAGCATATGTTTTTCTTCTGTGTTTTTCTCCCACAGTCCTTTCTCTGGATGTGAATAGTTTTCTTTCTCATAAGTCCCTCAGAATTGTCCTGGATCATTGCATTGCTGCTAATAGAGAAATCCATTATGTTTGATTGTGCCACAATGTATCCATCTCTGTGTACACTGTTCTTCTGGTTCTGCCCCTTTCACTCTGCATCAGTTCCTGGAGGTCTTTCCAGTTCACATGGAATTCCTCCAGTTCATTATTCCTTTTGAGCACACCAAATCTATCACCATCAGATACCACAATTTGTTCAGCTATTCTCTAATTGTTGGACACCCCCTCATTTTTCCAATTTTTTGCTACAAAGAGCATAGCTATGAATATTTTTGTACAAGTACTTTTCCTTGTTTTATCTCTTTGGGGTATAAACTAAGCATAGTGCTATGGCTGGATCAAGGCAGTCTTTTAAAGTCCTTTGGACATAATTCCAAATTGACCTCCAGAATGGTTGGACCAATTCACAACTCCACCAGCAGTTTATTAGTGTCCCAATTTTGCCAAATCCCCCCCCAACATTTATTACTTTGAAAGAGTTGAATTTTGCATTAGAGCAAGTTCTTACTTAGAGAATCATGAATCTTTCAAGTATTGAAATATTTCTTTAAAATTTAAAATCTTGTTTATCCTATATTTATTGTCAGACTTGGCCACATGAGAAAGTTCTTCATGGTTGGATGTCAGTTTTCTACTAAACTGTTGTAAGATAGTCAATTCTGGAACTACAAATAAGATTAAGTATATATTCAATGTTTATGGATATTAAAAATATTTATGAAATATTTGAAGACAGTCACTTAATCCATATGGCTAGGATCTTTCTGAAGTGATAGACGTATTCTTCCACACTGAACTTTTTTATGTTTATTTTTTGTTGAAAATATGTGTAGACAAAACTTTTACATTTCATTTTTAAAAATTTTGAGTTCCAAATTCTCTCCTTCCCTCCTCCCTCCTTGAGAAGGCAAGCAATTTGGTATAGATTATACATGTGCAGTCATGTAAAACATACCCATATGGTAAATTTCTTTTAAAGCTGAAACCATTGAGCAAATAATATTAGTTACCCTTTTTTCTCTCCTGCTAACTTATTAATCCTTTTTTTCTTTTTGCAGTATTTTAGATCTTCACCATTTGCCAGGTTACTTTGTTATATCTATTATAATAATATATTCAAAGTTTGTGGTATGTGATTCCCATGAAGTTTTCTTTTTCTTTTTTTTTAAACCCTTAACTTCTGTGTATTGGCTCATAGGTGGAAGAGTGGTAAGGGTGGGCAGTGGGGTCAAGTGTGTAAGAGGGAAATTTAGGTATTTATAGATATATATTTAAAACGTGGCCGCCAGGAATCAACAGTATTGATTGATTCCATAATTAAATCAGACCCAAGTCAGCATCGGGTTGAGGCAAGTTTATTTACAATCAGGAAGGTAAAGTATAGGAATAAAGAGAAAGGGAGAGGCTAGTCCAGGCCTAGTCAGGCCTGGACGAGAGAGAGAGGTTAAAAGGCTAAATAAATGAAGCTGCAAGCCACAAGGCCCCTGCTTAAGGCAGAGTTTGGAAGCGGCCTAGGTAGGCCAAGGAAGTCAGCCTAACTTACCCACGTGACAATACAGAGTGGAAGCTGTCTGTGGTCTCAGGAGATCCTTCAGCACCAAGTTCAGAGTGGGAACTGCTGCCACAGGAAGTAACCAACATACTTAAAGAGATTGTGTCTTTTGTCACTTCCTGTGGGTCCACCTCTAATTCAAGCGGACAAATGGCAGTCTCTTCATTGATTTGGACTGCCCTTTGTTCTTGATTTGTTACTTATTGTCACGTGTGGGTAACTCGTCTCCCCTCCCCACTAAGGAAGGTGAGGAATTACATCATTTCTATGCCTAGTTAAGTAAGAGTTTAGCTATGAATGGCTAGAGTTAATTCCATTTACACAAGTGACTTGCCCAGGGTCACACAGCTGGGAAGTGTCTGAGGCCGGATTTGAACCTAGGACCTCCCATTTCTAGGCCTGGCTCTCCATCCACTGAGCTCTACCCAGCTGCCCCTCCCATGAAGTTTTGATTTTGTACTAAATAAAATCAGTAAAATCATGGCTTGGAGAAGATAAATGACAAATTAGAATCATAATTATTGTTAGCCTTTCATAGAATTTCAAAGTTGGAAGAGCATATCCCACAAAGCGGGAGTCAGCTTTTGCTTTAAGATTTCAAGACTAGTTCTTTACTTTCTGAAGAAGCCTATTTCATTTTGAGGTAGTATTTGGGGGTGCTTCAACTATATGGACAGCTTCTGGAGCTCTCTTTCTTTGACAAGAGCAGAAAATTTAATACTTTTCTGAATTGCATTAATGAAAATTTAATCACTCAAAAGGTGGAGGAACCAATAAAGGGAAATTCTATTCTGGATGTGGTTCTTTGGCCTTGTTATGGGAGTCATACTTAGTTCAAAGTCTGTCTCTGGCACATACTGGCTTCTGGGACCTGGAGCAAGTCACTTTAAACTCACATTGACTCCTGGTAACTCTCTTAAACAGTGTTAAAAAATATTTGCTGATTTGTATTAATAGAGTGAGTTTCTTACAGGAGTTTTTCACTCTTAAATCAGAGACTAGATAGCCTAGTAGGATTAAATATTATATCTCATAGACTTACTTCTTCCCAAATTCTCCATTTCTTTTATTTTTTTTATAGACATCCTATAAAATATGACAAAGTGAGGGGGCAGCTGGGTAGCTCAGTGGATTGAGAGCCAGGCCTAGAGACGGGAGGTCCTAGGTTCAAATCTGGCCTCAGACACTTCCCAGCTGTGTGACCCTGGGCAAGTCACTTGACCCCCATTGCCTACCCTTACCAATCTTCCACCTATAAGTCAATACACAGAAGTTAAGGGTTTTAAAAAAAAAAAGAAGAAGAAGAAAAAATATGACAAAGTGTTTTATTTGTTTAATAGGGCATTGTCTTTTTCTCCATCTATAACCTAAGCCTTCTCATTTACTCTGGGTATGGGTGTGGGTGTTTGTGTGTGAAATATTCTCCTGGTAACCCAGAATTAAAACGAGTTGGTTTTTTTTTCTCTTTTCTTTGCCTTCCCTTATATAGTCAGTCAGAATGAACTGTGAATTCTTTCCATTGTTTCCATTCCCAGTCCCCCTGCCACTATAGTAATTCAGCTCCATGTTATGTTTCTCTTGAACTTTTTCAATAGGCTACTAATTATATTAGGTTTTTTTTTTTTTGCATCCATTCTATCCTACCTCTACACCTTATTGCTGTCACTTGAAAATTACTCTTTCTACAGCATTGTTTTATCATGCCATTCCTCCTTCAAAGTCTGATTGCTTTAAAATTCTATTATTTTCTGAGTCAAGTTCAAAACCTTTAGTCTAACATTTAAGACCCCCTACAAGTTTGCCTTTAATCTACTTTTCCAGACTTAAATCACATTGCTCCTTGTATGTACTCTATTTTTATTTTCTGAACATGTCCTAACCTTTCCTACCTCCCCTCCTTGCACCCTGCCATGGTCTTCTCTGGAATGCTCCCCCCTTCTCCCTTTCAGGATCCAGCTTGGTTCTCTGGGAAGCCTTTTTTTCTGGTCATTGTATCACAAGTTTCCTCCTTTTTAACTTATGGCACTTGATTTTTACCATGTGTTATTCTGCACTGTTATTATTTGTCAGTGTTTGTAAACTCTTTGGGGACAGCACATTTTGGGTGCATCTTTGTGTTCACCGATTTAGTAAATTCTAGGGAGCTTCCTAGTCTAAAAGGAGCATAGATTTAGTGCCAAAAGGGTGTTCCATACCCTCCTTTTAGAAATGAGGAAGCTGAGTCTCTTTCATACAAGTTAGCACCAAGTATCACCTCACATATTTTGTACTGTTCCACTTAAATTGTATTCTAATTTAAGAAAAAGAGGGCTAGTTGCCTCTATTAAATTACCAATATACTTGGGTAATATCTTTCCTTTTTTTTACTTCTTTAGTTGGACAGGGATTGGGGAACAGTTAGGTGAAGGTAAATGGAAGGTCTATGACAGACATTTGATTTCTTGTCTTCATAGCCTGTTAATTTTAGTAATTTTCATCTTTGAGATTCTCATTCCCATTTATTATATACAATATGAATTCACTCCGCATTTAACAGTGAAGTTAGTTGTTTGGGCTGTAGAAGAACTTTTAGTATTTGTTTTCTTTAGCAGTACCTCAGATTTTTGAAAGTACCAGTTAGCACCAAAGAGATTATTGTGCTTTTGTCTCTAATGAAAACAGAAGTTATTTGCTAATTGAACAAAAACATGTTTACTTTTGGAAGTTCCTTTCAGGTTTCATGTTTGGGTCTTAATCCCTTTTGAACCAGAGGAAGAAAGACCAAATGACTAAATGCTGCAACTTTAGCTTCCTGCTAATATCATTCCGTCAGGTTGAAGTTGCATTGGAAGACTAAAAATTTTGAAAACTTAACCAGGGGAGAAAGTAGGGGAAAAGAGATTAGAGAGTTGGGAAAAGAGGTAGAGGAATAAGTGTTAACATTCCTATTCTCTCATCCTATTTTAAGCAGCTTTTTAAAATTTGAATTTAATCATTGTTTTCTGTTTTGTGAAGTTTTTTTGTTGGTAGCCTTCAATTGCCATTCAGAAAAAGGTGGGGAGAGAGAGGGGTTCATATTAGGGATATTATTGTGTAGGGAAATCTTTTTAAATTTACTTCTCTCATGAGGTGGGATAACATGCTCTGAGTAAATACAAGAGTGAATGGTAGCAATCTTTCAAGATGGTGAAGTGGAATGAGCATTGAGTTGGAGATGGGCTCTCTGAGTTCTGGTCCTTGCTCTGCGGTTAACCAGTTGACTAATGTGTGGCAGATAGATTGTTTAATATTTGGTGAACGTAAGTTGGCCCCGTCTAAAATGGAGGAATTGGGTATATGGACAGCTCCTTTGTTAGCATCTCCCCCAGGTTACAGCCAGAAGAGCAAGTTATTAAATCATTGAATTGATTAAATATTTACAATTTTTTTACATTAGTGCCTTTTTCTGGAAACAATATCTAGTATGCAAAAAGTTTAGACTGAACATTTTTAAAAAAAATTTTAAATAACCCTTACCTTCCATCTTGGAATCAATACTGGGTATTGGTTTCAAGAAAGAAGAGTGGTAAGGTCTAGGCAATGGAAGTTAAGTGACTTGCCCAGGGTTATACAGCTAGGAAGTATCTGAGGTCAGATCTGAACCCAGACCTCCTGTCTCCGGACCTGGCTCTCAATTCACTGAGCCACCCAGCTGCCCCAGACTGAACATTCTTGAGGTTTAAAGAAAGTGTTGTGTTGCAAGAATTTGATCCTATTCTGCAAGCTTTTTAGCTTTTATTTTTAATGTGACATAACCTAATTTTTCCTAATGGAGTGGTATTTAAATTTTTTAAAGATGCTTTTAAAAATAATTGCCACCAAAAGACAAGTTTTAGGTGTCCATTTGTTATATTTTATTTATAGTTTCTGGTCTTAATTTTGCATAAAACAAAACCCTAATTTAGATGACTTGTTGAGCTCTAATGGAGCTTTTCATTCCATTTTTAACTTATTTTACTCAAACAAACTAGGTTAAGGAGAACTTTGTTATGTAACTTTAATATTGTGTGCCATTTAAAAATAATCTTGACTGTCCTTCAGTGATGTTGTGGTTCTTTGTGGTATTTTGATTTCTATTACTAATCAAGTAACATAAGTTTGCTTATATTGCTTATATTTTGGTTCATAATTCAGTTTATGATGTCCAAAATCTGAGGCTAAAGTTATTCACCTTTCCTTCCAGGACAGTCCTTTTGTCTCTCCTTTACAGTATTCATTTTCCTCTTCCTTCTAATATAATGGATTGTTGTTACATACATACATAAGCTTTGGAGAAGTGAAAAGTACATCTCCTAAAAAAGTGTAGTTGCCATATTTAGCTTATATTTATCTGGATTCTTGGTTATTAAAAAGGCAGATTTTTTAACAGATACATTAGCTTAAGATCAAATGTTCATCAGGTATAGTTATTTGCTTGCTTTAATTAAGAAGTCTTAGTTCATTGTCATTGCCTATGAATAAGAGAAAAAATTGTATGTCATAATTCTTATTAGCAGGAGGAATTAGATGCATAAGATCTTAGTGTTAAGCAAGAAATAATCTTGCTTTTAAAACTACTACAAACAGGTTCAGCTAGTAAATACTCTATCTGTATATTAATAGGTAGGGATGAAACTTTATTGTGATTGTTTTTAGCTTAAAGTATGTATTGTTGCATTTGCAGTATTTTATTTCTAAGTTCTCAGAGTATTCAGTGAGATCCTTTGGTTTTTTATTTGAGGCATGGCCATAATTGATAATATTTAATTTTTATGTATTTTAAATAGGCAACAAAATATCCCTAGGAGCTACTCTTCTTTCTGGTGTGTAGGCCCCATTTAGTTGTAATACTATTTTTTCAATGAAATTAAACTGTTCATTAAGTCAGATTCATTCAGATACTGATTTATTTCTTACATAATTGGGGTTTGTTTGGTTTATGAAAGTATGTGGATTTATTTTTTTTTTTGAGGACTGGAAGCTTTTCATCTTAACAGTTTAAATGACATTGGGGAACTCTGAAGCTTCTAGGTTGTGAAATCATCATCCCAAAATCTGGATTGCTAATGCTAATTGTGCAGGTATCTTAACTTTATTTGTGCCTCATACCTTGAGGTACTATAAACAGCATTATGTGCCTATTACCAGTCTTATTTAATTTGCTTCAAGTGGCATTTCTGACTATCAGGAATGTTCTCTTTGAACCAGTTCAGGTGATAGAGAACTAATCCTGTTGATGACATCTTGGGGAGATTTGCTGAATATAGCAGTCCTTGCAACTAGAAATCCATTTTTTTTTTTTCACAAAGCTACTATGATGTTGTCACAAAGCTCTTTGAAAGTGCCTATATTCTTATGTTAAGCTGCTGTTTATTAGATGGTTTGGATTCTGTTTTGAGATTTATTTGGAAATATTGCTTTCAGATTCCTAGTGTATCAGGTAGTGATCAATTATATATTTAGCTTTTGAAATCTTAATCTCCTCCAGGTCCCACTAACAAATAATTATAATAATCAGTGAGATGCCACTGTTTAGATCTTGAGTGCATCCATAATGTCTTTCTCTTGTTTGCTAGGCAGAAGATGGTGTTAGTGATTACGAGCTGATGTCTGGCACGCTTGCAGATCAGGAGTAAGTGATTGCTGTTCAGCTTTCCAATCCTGTGAGTCCGATGACTTTTCTCCATGTTTTGGCATGACTGCCAAATACATGCATTGAAATCTCTCATGATCATCAGTTTGTCAGATGGTGGTATTGTTGCAAATAGTCTGTCAAGGTCCTTGTATAATCTTTCTTTTGTCATCTTAGTATTGTATCCATATTGTGGGGACACATAGACTGAAGACAATGGAAAATGACACCTGTTTTAGGGGTAGCTTGATGATGTAATGCTAGGGTTGATAGTTTGGAGATAATAATTGCAAACCTCTTGTTCTCAATGGAACTTTCTTTTGGAGTGGTGCTTTTACTCAGTTCCGTAGTATTGACTGCCTGTTTCTCTGGCTCATGTGCAATTCTTTCCGGATAGCTAATGTTCTTGTTGTGGCGTAGTTTTTGGTGTTCTGTAACATGATTGTTTTCAAGTGGAATAATTATAGCATTCCACTTGCCTGGAGAGTACAAGGCAGAAGCTAAAAACTTGCCAAATGTGGCAGATTAACCAGTTTTGGTTAGGTTGAGGCATTAGTACACATTTCTAGACACTCCCCTCTGTTGTGTGAACAGTACAATCTTAAATAAGATGATGACTCAGATATCCAGTAGGCAGTCAAACATTGACTCAGGCTACCTGCTTGCATAGAAACTTTTAGGTTTAGGTTAATCCCTACTGTTGTGGTACTTATGCAGAGTTTCCACTAATAGAGATGAGGTTATATAAGCATCTTGCCTGATCTGTTTGTAGACAAATACCATTCACTGTGAGAAAAACGACAGTGAGTGATCCTAGGAATAAAATTGTTGTGGATTCTCCTTAGCAAGCTGTTGTGCTTTTGTCTTCTTCATTTGTTATTTGTTGATTGAGGTACACACATTTCTGAATTGTTAAATTCATTACCACTAAATATAATACTGTAGTTAGGGATTTTTTTTTTTTTGCACATGGAAGAACACTTGAATTATTACTTGATAATGCTTGCAATAATCACATCTTACCAAGATGTGTTTGTGATTACATGTTGCTAAGATAAAATACATTAAAATTTAAGAAAATTTATTGTTTATTGTTTTAGATAAAGCATCCTATATTTCATATTGTGAGAAAGCACTGCCTTTTTAGCTAGACCAAAATCAGAAGTTTCCAGTTCATGCAGATAGCTCTGTTTTCTTAACATTGGCTGCAGATCTGAAAACTATTTTATGATGATACCTATTATTTGGTGGATGCTGACTTTGACCAAGTATTTTATCAGAGTCTTGATCCTTCAATTCTTTTTTCTAAGGTACTTTTTAGTTCTAATTCTAAAAATAGTGACTTTTGGAGAAAAAAATGTGAAATAAAAATTACTTGTTTGTGAGAAGTACAGTGGAGAAGAACCAAATCTGTCTTTTTTTATCCGTTAATGTGCATTGTCTCTTTGGGTTTTCTCAATGAAATATGTAGCCTCTGTACCTAACATGAAGTATTTTTCATGGTCATCATGTATGGAGGTCTATGGCTGCATTATATATTGCTAAAAACTTTCTTTTCAGTGGGAATACATGTAGATTTTATTTTTCCAGAGAGTGGATATATGCAAATTTCTTGTTTGTAGGCTGACTGGTTTGAAGAGAATCTCCAGAAACATAAAATTATGATGTCAGGATGGATTTGGTTTGGTTCGATTTCAACGTGTAGAATATACTAGTGAGTAGTTATAGAAGGAAAATAGCTAATGAAGTTGTTGTGGATTTAACTTCTTGAAAATACATTACTAAAAATGAGAGATTCTCTGTTTCTTGTCTTGGAACATCTAAATCTGTTTGTAAATATTAAAATTATTTTGGTTTTTTATTTTTGTAAATAAAGCAAGTGTCAAATTAGTTGCTCACCTTGTGGATTTCTTTATGAAATAGCAGTATTTGCTAGTGTGGATTTAATTGATTTGGTTTTTGTCGATCATTTAAAAGACATATATTTTATTCTCTTGTGAAATTGTAACTTTTTCATAATAATTCCCATTTCCTACTTACTCTCTTGACCTTTATTATCTCCTAGGGGTTTTTGTGATGTTTGTGATAAGTGAACAGTTTTCAGGGATTTTTCTTTTTAAATTAAATAGAAGTTTTGGTGCTTGAAATTTAAAACATTTCTTCAACTGTCTCATTCATATTTTTGTCTTTTAAACAGGAAAAGGACCAGCGAAGCCTAGACATCAATACTGCCAAATGCATGTTGGGACTGTTGTTAGGGAAAACCTGGCCCCTTTTCCCAGTATTCCACCAATTCCTAGAGGTACAAAATGATGCTATTTAGTGAAATGTTTATTTGCTTTTTAAAAAAACCATTCATATATTTTAGTTGTTAAATTTTACATAATTGTTATTGCATTTTAAAGTTAAATTTTGTCTTGGGAGAACATTGTCTTTATGATATATTGGTATCAGTAATTTGGGCCTCATTTCATTTATGCTTTAAATTTTTAAAAGTTTCATAGCAATAATATGTTATAAATACACTGAAATATTCTTAGGTATAAATAATTTTTCCCTGGCCTATCTCTCTTCATTTGAAAAACTCTCCCTTTATTTAAATATTTTTGAGCTCAAGTAAAAAGCACTTGTTATATTGGCTATATAATCCTGAGGAAAGTCATCCTCAGTGTCCCTAGAAATTCACTGAGACTGAATTAGTCTATTTGCTTATGGCAGTTAGTAGAGTTGGTTTCCTCACAAGTAGTTGCCTACAGCAGAGGTGTCAAACTCAACTGGTTGCTGCCCACAAAACTGGAGTGCTAGATTAAAAATAAAATTATAGTACATCATAGATAATGTTACTTTGTGGTTTTCTAAGTCATTATGAGGCCAATAAGGATCAATTTTTATTTGAGTGTGACACCACTGCCTCTACAACATTATAGACAAAATAAGACAAAAAAGAGGCTGTTATTGTCAGTTGTGTATATTTATACATGTATACATATATTGTATACACATATTGTATACACACACACATATATATATACATGAGACCTGTGAGATTTGACCAGTTTCTCTATTGAGTAAACATTTTTAGTTTGAAAAAACCTAGGCTTTAAAAAATTTCCTTTAATATGAAAATATATTTGATTAGAATTTCTGAACTACTGACTATATGCTTTTGACACAATATAATAATGTAATATAATAATTGATTAATCTTTTGTTGAAAAGTAATAACAGTAGCCAAAATGAGATCCCAAGTGCCAGTTTTTATTTTGTATCAACTATGACATTTTCCTTTCTCCTTCCCTTGGTTCCATTTCCTTTGAACTCATTCATAAAGGAAAAAAAATATTAGTATGAGAAGTCCTTTGGGAAGACTTTTCTGTAAACACAGATCATTTTTCTGCATATTTTAAATGAGGACTCCAACAATAATATTTAATATAGCCAGTAACAAAAAAGATCACAGATGAAATAGTAAGCTGCCATTTCCAGTTTGATTTTTTAAAAATACACACTCATTTTATGTTTTCATGAACACTTAAACATACTTAGCACTATTTTGTAGGGGCCTAGAAAAAAATGCTGTTATTAATTTTTTTGAAAATGATTATTAACCCCCTTTTTGAACAAAAGGTGCTAGAATTCTCTAGAAATGTGAAAATTTTAGGTCTTAAAGTAATTTCATATTTTGGCTTACATTCAAATGAAGTAATGCATACAAAATGCTTTGTTGGACCATAGAGCACTATATACACTAATACAAATAATTTACACTTCTTGAACATAACATTCTTATTGAAAAGTGATGACCAAAAATAAGGATCCTGCCAAGTTGTCTGCCATGTTGGTATTATGATGGTAAAATATTCCTTGATAAACTCAAGAGAATGTTTAGTAATTCTTTGGTTATAGTAATGAAGGCATGAAACAGAGCAATTCATGCTCACAAAAGGTTTTTCTGCCATTATGGAGGGTATCCAGTTCGGAGTCCAAATGGAAAAAGGGGTTCCTGTGGTGACCCTGATGCCCCTCTTTCTTATTGGAGCAGGTGGAATAGGAGAGCTCTGTTTAAAGAAGGTACCCACACCTGCTATGTCTTCATTTTCCACCCAATGCACTCTTCTGGACTTTACTGTCATGCCCTGTTGTCCTAGTTAGCTCTCTTCTCCTACTCCTTTTTCAAATTTCTTTTGTTTGTTTTCTTTCCCCATTAGATTCCTTCATTCTTTCTTTCTTTCACTTATCACAGTTCCTGAAATATAGTAGGTGCTTAATAAATGCTTGTTGACTACCTTTTATGCATATGCACCCATTGAATTGATTAGTCAGTATGATGTCTTGGAGAAATGCCAATGATGAAGACTTAGATCCAGAATTTAGAAAGAGGAAGAGAATTTGAATTGCATTTTGGTATCTCTAAATTACTACTTGAAGTAAAAACCCATCTTTTTAATAGCTATAGTCCTGGAAATACTATATGTAGCTAGCTACAAATTGCAAATCACCCAAAAGGCAGTGGGATTCAAATTGGTTAATGTCACAAATGATATAAATAATATCAGGGAGATGCATTTCTTGGTCTTGTATTCAAAGCAAAGTATCACAGATAGCCGTTGTTGCTAAATTGGTATCCATGTGATGTCCAGAGGCCCAAAAGAAGATCACTAACCTGTTGGGCAAATTTCTTGTGAAAACTTCATAGGAAGTCAGAAACTGGTCTCAGGAGATGAGAAGACAGGCAGGAGGGTCCATATTAATAAAAGATTCTTTGAAATATTGATTATGCTTATAAAAACTGGAAGATTAACTTCCAAACTTACCACTAAAAAAGTAGAAGGTTAAATTTCCAAACTAACCACTAAAGACATCAGCTTAGTATATTGTTTATTAATGTAACTTAATGATAAAATTTCACTCAGTTCATAACTTTGAGACCCAGGTAAAGCTGTTTCAGACTTCCATTTTCTTACAAAATACTAGCTAGTGGGCAGCTAAATACTAGCGAATAAATAATTCAGTGAATTCAGTGAATAGAGAGCTAAGCCTAGAGGTGGGAGGTCCTGGATTCAAATTTGGCCTAAGACATTTTCTAGCTGTGTGACCCTGGGCAAGTCACTAACCCCAAATGCCTGGCCCTTAACCAGTCTTCTGCTTTGGAACCAATACTTAGTATCAATTCTAAGATGGAAGATAGAGGTTTAAAAAAATAAAATACTAGCTAGTGGCAAAAAAGAACTTTTATTATGCTAAATTGGCCATTCTAAAGAATATTAACTAGCAGTTGATTCTCCTATGAAGGGCAAGTATTACCACTATGAAAATCATTGAAAAGCAATTGCCATTGGAGAAAGTGTTAGAATTAGATGTTGAAGAGGCTCTTGGACAAGTATAAACTGCACAGTATTCGTGAGCATGCCTATGTGTTTTCTTTATTGGAACTTAACTTTTCAAAGTTACCTTGAAAGGAATGAGTAGACATAGATTTCCTGCTTTGAACTTATTTTTTGTTGTTATTGCTGGTGGGGAGGGTGGGAGGGTAGAAAAGAGTACAGATTAGCTTATATCGTTTTGTTTTTCTCTTTAAAATAGCATAGTGACAGCAATCCTTACTGTTATAAATTTTTTCTGTTGTAAAGACTTCAGTTATGGTTTTTGTTATTTATACACTTTTATGGCTTATGTGATTCCATGATTTCCAATTATTGGCCTCATGGGTTGTTTTATTAGGTGATTTAAGCATTGTGATATTGTGTGGAAGAGAAATCTAGAATATGAGCCTTTCCTATAGGAGGTTAGATGACACACAGAGGATACTAAAACATTGTGATTAAAATTGCCACTTATATATTATTTACTCTTGTAAGGTTATGTTTAATTGTTTTATTTTGATTTGTGTGTACCTATTTTTACTTTTCTTTTAAGGTCAAGGACTTTATCCTCTATTTTTGTATTCTCTGTTGAACCTAATAGTAGTGAGAATACAATAAACCTACATTATAGTAAATACCTATTGGCCTGATTCAGCTAGAATTCTTCTTCTTCTTCTTTTTTTTTTTATTTTAAACCCTTAACTTCTGTGTATTGACTTATAGGTGGAAGAGTAGTAAGGGTAGGCAATAATGGGGGTCAAGTGACTTGCCCAGGGTCACACAGCTGGGAAGTGTCTGAGGCCGGATTTGAACCTAGGACCTCCTGTCTCTAGGCCTGGCTCTCAATCCACTGAGCTACCCAGCTGCCCCCTCAGCTAGAATTAAAGTAGAAATCTTGGTGAGAATCCAATGTATTTAGAAGATAAAAACTTCCCATTGTGAATCTCTAATATCTCAAGGCTGAAGGATATGGATTTTTCTGACCCTCATATCATCATGACTGTTAGATAAATCTGCCATTCTTCCCCCCCCCCCCTTTGGAATTTCTGTAGTATTTTTGTCAAGAAGATATTGATCAGATTCTTAAATACCATTTTTATTCTACTATATAATTCTGTTTACTTGGTCCAAGCAATTTGAATCCTTTGTTTTAATATATTTGTCACAAAGTTCTATAATATAGATTATGAAACAATTTCTAATTATTCCACATTTCACTTACATTTTATCTTTTTAACAGCAATCAAAATATAAAGTCATAAACAAAGATCAGTGGTGCAATGTGCTAGAGTTTAGCAGAACAATTAATCTTGACCTTAGCAACTATGATGAAGATGGAGCATGTGAGTATCAGCGGGGTGTATTTACTTTTTTCCCACCATCCTCTTGAAAGAATTTATGTAAAATATACTCACTTTCTCTCTCTCTACAGGGCCAGTTTTGTTGGATGAATTTGTGGAGTGGTATAAAGAGAAACAGATGACATAGGAATTTAACTATGCACAGCAGCTCAAGAGTCCCTGTTAGCACAGTTCTGTCAACCATTAGCCATAAATTGCTGTTTGTATCAAAGCGCATGCTGCTTTTCTCGCACAGTGTCCCTTCTGCAGGGAAGTTGTGGTGTTTGCTATTTAACAAGCCTATGACGCTTGCTGTGTGGCATTGTCCTCTTTGAAGGCTGCTTTGCATTTTGTATTTACACTACAGATTGGTGAATTTGCCAATGTCTTCACTGTGATTATGTGTATATTGCTGTTTAAATTTTGTATATGTGTATAAAAAAGCTTCACCTAGAGATTATTTCTGCAGAAATGTATTGTAAAAATAATTTTGTGGCACATTTTCGTCACTTTTTTCAAATGGATCTTTTATTTCTTTATTTGGTCTCAAATGTAGCATTTCAGAAAACAAGACTAAAGAACTCTTTGGACATTGTTGCCATGAGCAGCCATTGCCAGTATAACATTTCTGTTTAAGAGGTCAGTTTTTTGATAGGGGAATGAGTGTCATTTATTCCTTCAGCAGCACATGCCAAATGTCACTTAATTTGAGTTAAAAGTATTGACCTTTAAAAATGGCTAATTGTTTGGATACAGAGTTGTAACATGCCACAGATAATTTCTATTTGGTATATATTGTTTTTTTTAAAAACAAACATATTAAACATTTTTTTATGTTTAGAAAAATCCTGTAGTATTTTAGATAGTGGTAAAAATCAGCAAATTAAAAATGTACCTTTACAAATATGAGATTTAAATTGCCTTTGCCATGCACCCATCCTTCCTCCTCAACCCTTTCTTTTCTTTTGGCTTACGAAGAATGTTCCGGCACCTATTGTTTCCTTAAGCTACGAAAACTAAAATTTATATCCTCCTTCACTCAAACACTAATGATTTGTTGGCAATCACAATTTATCAACTACAGCCAACTGTGGGTCACCGTTTGAATTTTTAGTTAAGCTTTCATAGTGTCTAATTTTCGATTTCTTATGTAATTAAAGAACTGTATTGAATAGCAGGGATTTCTTTTTCTTCTTTTTTTTTTTTTTCCTGCTGGGTTTTTCCTGGCAAAATGTTCATTGCAGGCAATGAATATGAAACCACCAGCATTGAGTTAAATATACAATATCTTTTACATTGGGACCACTTTTTTTTGGTGACTAAGTAATTTGTACAGGGAAGTTTTAGCCACTATTTGCCCAAATGAGGAAAATTAGAGAGAATGGAATGGTATCTTAAGGTTTGCATTTTATGTCTTGTTTTCTTTGCCTTACCCTTCCTTAGGAAATGTTTTGTCAATACCAACACTTCTTTCTTCAGTATATTTGGTGCTATTAAATAAATAATGCAGTCCCTAAGGTTTTATGAAAACAGAAAATTTTATGGTTGTTTGACAAATAAGAAGCTATTGGTGCATTTGAACAAATGAAATGAATGTAGCTATTATGTATATGAGCAGAATCCAAGACCAGGCAAGTAATTGGAACTCATTTGAACTTGGTCAAAATTTGAGAGGTTCTTCTTTTCCCCCTACCCCCAATCTTAGAGTAAATGAAAATTGTTTGAGCTATATGAAATGAGAAAAAACACACAGACGTGCTCCTCCACACTACCATATCACAGTTTTTCTGCTAACAGTGTCCAGGGTTTCAGGTTTTATTTGAATTTTCCCCTCTGTTCTAATTCATCCCCCAAAGATAGAAATTACATACATACATACATACATACACACACACACAGTGGGTGTGCGTGCATATACAAAATCACATTATGGTAAAAATACAAGTGTACTACCTTTCCCCACCAAATAGGAATGTTTGGTTTGCTGCAAGAAAAGCATATAGTAGTGTCAAAAGCTATATAATTATTACGCATACTTGATTGTTATGCTCATATTTGGTCATTTTTTGAGTGCCAATTTGCACAAGATAATAACTGTTGAGTGAATTAGAAAATGTTTATGGCAAACAACCAATATCAAATTCAATATTTTGAAAGGATTTTAATGTAAATGTACATATTTCAGTGGTGATATCCAGAGGGAAGATAGTATATAGAATACTGTTTTAATCCCATTTACAAACAAACCACATTTTAGAAGTAATGTATCATAAATTTGATTAGTTGTGGTTTTCTTTTAAAAAAGTAACAGCAACACACAAAACACTAGATTTGTTTTATTTTTATTTTTTGATAAACTTTCAAAAGAATTACTAAATGGTACAAGTTCTCTCAGAATATAAAGATTGTTGCAAAGGGAACATTGCATTACATGAATAATTAAACTTTTTAGCAATGGAGGATTGAACCTGAGAAAGCCATTGATGATGTCTGATATTAAAAATATGAATCTCAATATGGGACTACCAAAATCTACATGCTTGGAAAATCTTGAATGGTTTTCATTTTGCAGATTTTAAACTTTTTTTAATATGCCTTTGGGATTATTTGATTGGAGATTCCTTATCTTCTCCCCTTTCCCCTCCCCTTCTATTTTAATGTGTAGTTTTATTTAGGAGTAGAGAGAGGTATTAGAGGGATGGGATGCTTAGACTTTTTTTTTTTTTTAGTCTCTGTCTACTTATCTCTAGACTAGGTTGATATTGTATCATAAACATCATCAAATGGTTATTTAGTGGCTTGTGCCAAAAAGATTAGTATGTTTTTCTTCTCAAGTTTTTCCATTTCCAATAAGGTTCTCTACCCTTTCTTCCTCATAATATTTGAACAAGACAAGTGCTCACAATGGAGTGGAATGTCAAGTTTAGATTTATATTACTACAGTGGTTGGTCAGAGGTTTCATTAATAGATTCTTTAAAAAACACCTGCTCTAATGTGTCTTTTTGAAGCATGAAGTACAATTTAAATGTTTTTTTTGTAACCCTGAGTAGAAAATCTTTACACTTTTGTCCAACTTAACATTTTTTGACCTCATTTCTATTTTAACTGTACTTTTGAAGTTTATACAGAAAGCTTTAAAAATTAGCTTGTTCCCCTAATTTTAATTCTTACAACTGCTAAAATACCTCTGTAAGCCTTATCCTTTCATATGTTGTATGATAAATGTATAGAATTCATTCTCCAACCGAATTGTTGGTTGTCTGTAAATGAGACCAAAATGTGGGTTGATTTTTTTTTTTTTGTCACAAAATAATTTCTACTGGAGGTTACTGCTTGTTACACAGACAAACAGCTAACCTGTAACTGTGAATGCTTTTATGTCTTCAGTATTTGCATTACATACATGAGGTGTGCAAGTCTTGTGATTCACCGCTTAACTGAAATACTGTCATGCCACCTAACAGGACTTCAGCAGGTTGGTTTTAGGTTTTAATGGAGTTGATGTAAAATGGTATTCCCACAAATAAAAAGAATTTGTGTTTGGTTTCAGAAATGGTGTGATTTTTCTGTGTTTTTTTTTAAACTACATTTGCTTTTAAATATTTAATAGCTCAGTATGTTTTCCTTGATAATGATTTCCTAAAATTTCATAGTAGAAAGTGTTGGGTTTGGTTTCTATAGGCATGGATTTAAATCCTAACTCTACTACAAGTTATAGTTAACCTGTGTAAATACTGATCCATCATTGCAAAATGAGAAAGTTGCACTGTACAACCTTATAATTCTAAAATACTTCCAGTGGATATAATGCTGAAGCAGATCAACAAGACCTGAATTCAAATTTGGCCGCACACACTAGTTGTAAGTGCCATGTAACCCCTAATTGCCTCAGTTTTCTCAACTGTAAAGTGGGGCACCTACCTCCCAAAGTTGTTTTGAGGATCAAAGGAAATGATTAAAATTTTTTAATACTTCATTTTTCCCCAACTATATGTAAAAATTTTTTTGACATTAAAAAAATTTTAAGTTCAACATTCTTTTTCTCCCTCCCCTTCCTCCCTTAGAAGGCAAGCAATTTGATATAGGTTATTCATATGTAATGATACAAAATATACTTCCATGTTAGTCATGTTGTGAAAGAAAACACAGAACCACCCTCCCCACAAAAAATAGAAGAAGAAAGGGTGGAGGGGAAAAACAGGATGCTTCAATTTATATTGAGACTCCCAGCAGTTCTTTCTCTGGAGGTGGATAGCATTTTTCATCGTAAGTCCTTTGGAATTGTCTTGAATCATTGTATTGCTGAGAATACCTAAGTCACTTATAGTTGTTCAATACAGTATTGCTGTTACTCTGTACAGTGTTCTCCTGGTTCTGTTCATTTCACTTTGCATCAATTCTTCTAAGTCTTTCCAGATTTTTTCTGAGTATCTTGCTCCTCATCTCTTATAGGGCAATAGCATTCCATCACAATCTCATACCACCACTTGTTTAGCCATTCCCTAATTGATGGCTATTTCCTTAATTCTTTTTGCCACCAAAAAAAGAGGTAACATAAATATTTTTGTACATATAAATCTTTTTCCTTTTTTATTTCTTTGGGATACAGACCTAGTAGTGCATAGTTTTATAGCCCTTTGGGCCTAGTTACAGATCCTTCTCCAGAATGTTTAAATCAGTTCACGACTCTACCAAAAACACATTAGTGTCTCAATTTTCCCACATCCCCTCCAACATTTGTCATTTTCTTTTTAGATCATAGTAGCTAATCTGATAGGTCTGGGGTGAAATCTCAGTTGTTTTAATTTGCAATTCTCTAATCAGTCGTGATTGAGAGCATTTTTTCATATGAAGAGAAAATATTTTTAAAGCATTCAATACAATTCCTGGAACACATAAGCATGTATACAGCTTAATAAGTTCTATTTCCCTTCCCCCTCTCCCTCAGTATGAAACTTTTAGTTTTATCTAAATGTTCTCTTCTAAACTGTTGCCATTTGAGGGTCTATTTAAAATGTAAATATGAACTATTAAAATTGGATGTATCATCTCATCCTTTTGGGAACTTCCATTTACACCTCCTATTTCAACTTTGTGTTGTCAGTTTTTTACTTTTAAGATTTTGTCGTGTAATAAACTTGCCATTTCTTTGTCCTTTCTCTTGTAGGAGCTCACAGATTTAAAGTTGGAGGGTACCTGAGTGGTCATCTAACTCTTAACTTTTCTTAAAATCCAACTATCTGTTATCCTTACCTTTGCATTTATTTCAAGTGTTCATTCTTAGGGCCCTTGCAGCTCATTCAGTTGGCAAACATTAATCTCCATGTGCTTGATGCTGGGGATAAAGACATAAGGAAAACAATCCTTGCCCTCAAGGAGCTTATATTCTTCTGGTGGGAGACAACAAGAATGCATATATACACATATACATATTTCATATCAATTTAAATGCAAGGCAACTTTATAGGGGAAAGACCACTAGTAGGTAGAATAAGGAGAATTCAGGAAAGGCCTTCCACTGAGAAGGGGATGCTTTATATGATTTTTGAAGAAAATCAGGGTTCTAGGAGGGATAATATTTCTGGCATAGACAGGAACTAAAGCCCTATATGAGGAATGGCAAGAAGGGGAATGTGCAGTTGAGGAAGAGAAGAAGCATTTAATAAGTGCCTGCTGTGTGCCAGGCAACTGTGCTAAGTGCTTTACAGATCTTACTTGGTTTTCACAACAACCTTGAGATTCAGGTGCTATTATGTCTGTTTTACAGTTGAGAAAACTGAGGTAGTGGTTAAGTGACTTCCAGGGCTATGCAGCTAATGTCTGAAGTCAAAGTTTAACTTCAGTCTTTTCTAACTGTAGCCCAGTGTATATATATATATATATATATATATATATATATATATATATACATTATAGGCTGGCATGACTGGAAAAACTGTGAAGGGTGAGGGAGAGGTATAAAAGCATTGGCAAGGTAGGAAGGAGCCAGGTTGTGAAGACTTCAATGCCATGCAGGGGAGTTTATATTTAATCCTAGAGTTATTAAGCCACTCACATTTGTTGAATAGGAGTAACGTGTTCCTTAGGAAAATCACTTTCTTAGCTAGCTGCCTTGTCAATGGGTGGGAATGGGGAGAAATTGCATAAAGCCCAATTAGTATTAATCTGTGTGAGAGATAATGGCCTGAAGGAAGGGGATTTCTCTGGGACATTTCTTGGATATCCCAGAGGGGAAAGAACGGACTTTCAGAGAGGCTCAGAAAGATGAATGAGAAAAGACTGATTAGATTTAGTAAATATCTCTGGTTATGTTAAAGTAAGTTTTAGAAAAAAGTGAGCAGAGGAAGTAGATGGCTTCCACCCTAACCCCCTCGGACCCCCCCACCCCCAGGAGAAAGGGAGGCACCATAGAGACCCACAGCTAATGGACATCTAGGACCTAGTGAAGGATTCTTTTTTTTATTAATTTAAAATTTAAATTTTTAAATTTAAATTTTGAATATTTTCCCATAGTTACATGTTTCATGTTCTTTCCCTCTCCCCCCAACTCAGCCAAAGCACAATTCCCTAGTGAAGGATTTCTTGAAGGATAGCAGTCTTAGTGCTTTTATATGCAGAAAAGGGAAATGGGGGGCAGGGTGACAGGGAATGATAGTGGGCCTGTGTCCTAAAAAAGGCTTGAGGGATTGGCCTCCTTGAAAAGAGGCCACCTCTTTAAAATGAATTTTAAAAAAGTGATGGGTCAACTCAAGGAGTTGTGAAATGAGGACAAGAGGCGCTTATGGTGTATATATCCTTGGTTCTTTACGGAGGGTGAGGTGAGATCCTCTGCCAAATGAATGTGGGGAGAAACTTGAGAATGTCTGCCATAGCCACTGTGCCAGGGGAGAGGAATTGAGAATCAGTTAGAAAAAAAAGTCAGAGATAGTATTGGAGTCCGGAAGAACTGTGTATGAGTCGTACATCAGACACCTACGTGGCTATGTGATCTTGCTCAAGTCGCAGCCTCTATCTTAGTTTCCTCCTCTGTAAAAATGGAGATAATAATAGCACATGGCTTGTTGTGAGGTTAAAACGACATAACATCCAAAGCCCTTTGAAAACCCACAGGGAGTAAAAGCACACCCTTGCCTATTTGAGATTGGGTACCAAATATGGAGTGGGCTCAATTAGCACAGTCGTGAGACTGACAACGCAGCCTCCGCTCCGCAGATGGTGACTAGGAAAGGAGGCAGATGGCAGGAGTAACCCAGAGCTGGGGCTTGGCCAGGTCTGAGCAGCAGCGGAACAAGAGAACGAGAGATTCCAGAGTTCAGAGCAGACATTATTCACTAAGGGTTTGAATTGGGAAAGGAGGAGACAGAACAAGGGCAAGTGATTGCCTAGGAAGGAACCGAAGGGTGGAGGAGATGGCCAGCCAGGCGCGCTGAGGTGAAGAACCCGGAAGACTGAGGCACAGGGAGTGAGGAGAAATGAGGATCCTATCCTTAAAGCAAGGGCAGAGTTCTTCCTCCGGGAAGCCGATGGCAGGGTCGCCGCACCTGCGGTCTTCTCTTCCTCTCTTAGAAGCCACTTTGGAAGAAGATGGACAGCCCTAGGGATCCGTGTTTTTCCGGGGAACGTCCTGATGTTTCCTATTAGAAGGGCAAAGAGTGGGTACCGAGAGGAAGCTTTCCGGACAAAGGAAGGGAATGCTCCGCAGGTTCGGGGATAACGGCCCGACGGACCTCCACGAGAAACTGCTGGATACCTAGCGAGAGAGGAGGGATAGTGTGGATGGGGCCGTGGGGAAGGAGGAGCACCTGGGCTCTGCAGGAGCCAGTGAGTTGTGAGGCTGGGGGCGTTGTCGGGAAGGTGCCACCAACACTGGAAAGATGGCCACAGATGCCCTTTTGTAACGATATCGTGCCTGCCATGGCTCCCTCTCACCTTCTCTGCCTGGGTTGTGCAAGTCAGTGGCTTTCCTAGGCAGCTAGGAGCTCCTTCGGACCTCATTCCCTTTTCCTTCTTGGCTGTCTTGGCTGTGTGTGTGTGTGTGTGTGTGTGTGTGTGTGTGTCGGGAACAGGGATTTATAACCTGGGGTCCAGGGACTTGATTTTTAAAAAAATTATTTCACTACAATTGGTTTCATTTGTAATTATTGAGCAAAAAGGGAAGAAACGGTTCTGGAAGAGCAACACTGCCACAGAGGGATAGAAGTTAAGGGAGAAAAACGGGGTTTAGCATAAGTGTTCAGGCTTCAGTATTTATTTGTAGTCCATGCTAGGAGATGCACAGCAGCCCCAGGTCCCCAAAGCCACTCCAGCCTCAAAATAACTGCGTTTGAAACAAAAAGCTGACAACTGCCCTGTCAGCCCTGAGGTGAAGCCACGGGGTGGTCATGACTGGTGGTATCCAACTCAAGTAGCCATGGGACCACCAAACCATGCAAAAGGATCCCCATGACCACTTGCTGACCTAGAAAGCCTCCTAGTAACACTAATGCTTGGATTTTTCATTTTATTAAATATTTCTCAGTTACTTTTTAATCTGGTTTGCCACAATCAGACCAGTTAAAGGAGGAACCTGGGCCCAGAAAACAACTCTAGTTCTGGTGCAGCAAGCAAGTGTCTGGCCAAGAGAACAATGCAAGGTCCCCAGGTCAATTAAACTTTACCATACATTCACCTGAGGGGCTGGGACCATACCAGTCAAAAACAGGGCTTCACTGGCTCACAGGAATGCTACAGTACTTTTTGTATTCAAAATATTATTCTGAGCAGAGGGGCCATAGGTTTTACCAGAGCCCCAGAGGAATCCATGGCCCCCAAAGGGAAAGAAGCTTTGCTTTAGAACCTCCCCCNTCTAACTGTAGCCCAGTGTATATATATATATATATATATATATATATATATATATATATACATTATAGGCTGGCATGACTGGAAAAACTGTGAAGGGTGAGGGAGAGGTATAAAAGCATTGGCAAGGTAGGAAGGAGCCAGGTTGTGAAGACTTCAATGCCATGCAGGGGAGTTTATATTTAATCCTAGAGTTATTAAGCCACTCACATTTGTTGAATAGGAGTAACGTGTTCCTTAGGAAAATCACTTTCTTAGCTAGCTGCCTTGTCAATGGGTGGGAATGGGGAGAAATTGCATAAAGCCCAATTAGTATTAATCTGTGTGAGAGATAATGGCCTGAAGGAAGGGGATTTCTCTGGGACATTTCTTGGATATCCCAGAGGGGAAAGAACGGACTTTCAGAGAGGCTCAGAAAGATGAATGAGAAAAGACTGATTAGATTTAGTAAATATCTCTGGTTATGTTAAAGTAAGTTTTAGAAAAAAGTGAGCAGAGGAAGTAGATGGCTTCCACCCTAACCCCCTCGGACCCCCCCACCCCCAGGAGAAAGGGAGGCACCATAGAGACCCACAGCTAATGGACATCTAGGACCTAGTGAAGGATTCTTTTTTTTATTAATTTAAAATTTAAATTTTTAAATTTAAATTTTGAATATTTTCCCATAGTTACATGTTTCATGTTCTTTCCCTCTCCCCCCAACTCAGCCAAAGCACAATTCCCTAGTGAAGGATTTCTTGAAGGATAGCAGTCTTAGTGCTTTTATATGCAGAAAAGGGAAATGGGGGGCAGGGTGACAGGGAATGATAGTGGGCCTGTGTCCTAAAAAAGGCTTGAGGGATTGGCCTCCTTGAAAAGAGGCCACCTCTTTAAAATGAATTTTAAAAAAGTGATGGGTCAACTCAAGGAGTTGTGAAATGAGGACAAGAGGCGCTTATGGTGTATATATCCTTGGTTCTTTACGGAGGGTGAGGTGAGATCCTCTGCCAAATGAATGTGGGGAGAAACTTGAGAATGTCTGCCATAGCCACTGTGCCAGGGGAGAGGAATTGAGAATCAGTTAGAAAAAAAAGTCAGAGATAGTATTGGAGTCCGGAAGAACTGTGTATGAGTCGTACATCAGACACCTACGTGGCTATGTGATCTTGCTCAAGTCGCAGCCTCTATCTTAGTTTCCTCCTCTGTAAAAATGGAGATAATAATAGCACATGGCTTGTTGTGAGGTTAAAACGACATAACATCCAAAGCCCTTTGAAAACCCACAGGGAGTAAAAGCACACCCTTGCCTATTTGAGATTGGGTACCAAATATGGAGTGGGCTCAATTAGCACAGTCGTGAGACTGACAACGCAGCCTCCGCTCCGCAGATGGTGACTAGGAAAGGAGGCAGATGGCAGGAGTAACCCAGAGCTGGGGCTTGGCCAGGTCTGAGCAGCAGCGGAA
Source organism: Gracilinanus agilis (assembly GCF_016433145.1). Classification (NCBI taxonomy): domain Eukaryota; kingdom Metazoa; phylum Chordata; class Mammalia; order Didelphimorphia; family Didelphidae; genus Gracilinanus; species Gracilinanus agilis. The sequence goes on along the minus strand of NC_058135.1, from coordinate 166,088,977 downwards.
CAAGAGAACGAGAGATTCCAGAGTTCAGAGCAGACATTATTCACTAAGGGTTTGAATTGGGAAAGGAGGAGACAGAACAAGGGCAAGTGATTGCCTAGGAAGGAACCGAAGGGTGGAGGAGATGGCCAGCCAGGCGCGCTGAGGTGAAGAACCCGGAAGACTGAGGCACAGGGAGTGAGGAGAAATGAGGATCCTATCCTTAAAGCAAGGGCAGAGTTCTTCCTCCGGGAAGCCGATGGCAGGGTCGCCGCACCTGCGGTCTTCTCTTCCTCTCTTAGAAGCCACTTTGGAAGAAGATGGACAGCCCTAGGGATCCGTGTTTTTCCGGGGAACGTCCTGATGTTTCCTATTAGAAGGGCAAAGAGTGGGTACCGAGAGGAAGCTTTCCGGACAAAGGAAGGGAATGCTCCGCAGGTTCGGGGATAACGGCCCGACGGACCTCCACGAGAAACTGCTGGATACCTAGCGAGAGAGGAGGGATAGTGTGGATGGGGCCGTGGGGAAGGAGGAGCACCTGGGCTCTGCAGGAGCCAGTGAGTTGTGAGGCTGGGGGCGTTGTCGGGAAGGTGCCACCAACACTGGAAAGATGGCCACAGATGCCCTTTTGTAACGATATCGTGCCTGCCATGGCTCCCTCTCACCTTCTCTGCCTGGGTTGTGCAAGTCAGTGGCTTTCCTAGGCAGCTAGGAGCTCCTTCGGACCTCATTCCCTTTTCCTTCTTGGCTGTCTTGGCTGTGTGTGTGTGTGTGTGTGTGTGTGTGTGTGTGTCGGGAACAGGGATTTATAACCTGGGGTCCAGGGACTTGATTTTTAAAAAAATTATTTCACTACAATTGGTTTCATTTGTAATTATTGAGCAAAAAGGGAAGAAACGGTTCTGGAAGAGCAACACTGCCACAGAGGGATAGAAGTTAAGGGAGAAAAACGGGGTTTAGCATAAGTGTTCAGGCTTCAGTATTTATTTGTAGTCCATGCTAGGAGATGCACAGCAGCCCCAGGTCCCCAAAGCCACTCCAGCCTCAAAATAACTGCGTTTGAAACAAAAAGCTGACAACTGCCCTGTCAGCCCTGAGGTGAAGCCACGGGGTGGTCATGACTGGTGGTATCCAACTCAAGTAGCCATGGGACCACCAAACCATGCAAAAGGATCCCCATGACCACTTGCTGACCTAGAAAGCCTCCTAGTAACACTAATGCTTGGATTTTTCATTTTATTAAATATTTCTCAGTTACTTTTTAATCTGGTTTGCCACAATCAGACCAGTTAAAGGAGGAACCTGGGCCCAGAAAACAACTCTAGTTCTGGTGCAGCAAGCAAGTGTCTGGCCAAGAGAACAATGCAAGGTCCCCAGGTCAATTAAACTTTACCATACATTCACCTGAGGGGCTGGGACCATACCAGTCAAAAACAGGGCTTCACTGGCTCACAGGAATGCTACAGTACTTTTTGTATTCAAAATATTATTCTGAGCAGAGGGGCCATAGGTTTTACCAGAGCCCCAGAGGAATCCATGGCCCCCAAAGGGAAAGAAGCTTTGCTTTAGAACCTCCCCCGCCCCCACCTTTGAATGATCTTCCCTTGGAATGAACTTCTTGAAATCTACCCTAATGAACTTATCAGAGGATGGCCAGTTTCCCCCTGTAGTACAGAGGGGGGGGGGGGACATAGCAGTCCTAGCAAGTCCCTGACAACATCCCTTCCAAATCCCCTTTAACCTAACACCTTTCCCAAATTCACCCATAACACCCCCCCCCATCTCTCATAAACTAAGATGACACAGGTCACTTCTTATCAAGGTTCCATCATTTCTACTTAGATCAGCTCCTTTTTATTGGTCTAGATCAGTTCTAGAAGATTTTCCCTCTCCAATTCTTGAAGAATGAAATGAACAAGGCAAGTAAAAAAAAATCAGCAGTCACTAAAGTAGACATTTGTTTTGTATGCATGTATAATTCATAATATATATTTGTTAATAAATTCTGTTTTTCTTGCTTTTTGAATGGGTGGGGGAGATGGTGAGGGAGGAAAAGATAAAAGTCTCAGCTTTAAAAAAAATTAGCTGCTCTGCAATTTCCCAGACTTCTAGTAGAAGTCTGGATAATCAAGAGTTCTCCATCATACTGGAACAGCTAGGTGGCACGGTGGATAGTGCAGGGCTTGGAGTCAGGAAGATGTCTTCCGGAGATACTTGTAGCTGGGTGACCCTGAGCAAGTCACCTAACCTCTATTTGTTTCTTAATCTGTAAAAAGAATTGGAGAAGGAAATGGTAAACCACTTCAGCATCTTTGCCAAAAAAAAAACTCCAAATGATGTCACGAAGAGTCAAACACAACTGAAATGATTGAACAACCATCATGGCATGAGCCTTGGGATCTACCCAACCGATTTCCTGCAGCTATGGACAATATGGTTATTCTTCCCTGATTAACTTTGTCTTATACTCCCAACTGTGACTATTTCAAACCTCACCTGCAGCAGCCTATGCTTACTCTTCCCAACTCTTAAGCAGAGGGCTTTGTTTATTATTTTCCTGAGGGAAAAGAAACCATCTATTGTGATGGCAATATTCTATGTCCCCAAACCCCTCTGCACATTTCTCTGGGACATTTCTTCTTTGTCCTCGATGAAGGGCTGGTACTTCCTGGTAAGGGCACTGCCACTATTTATTCTTTAATCTTATCTCCCATTGTTACCTTCAGAAGCTCGTGCCTTTCGTTGTTCCTTGCTTTCCTCACCTCCTTCCTCCCACTTCTGGACTCTGTCCTTGTCTACTCAAAAACAGATCTCCCTCTTCTTTTCCTGTTATTCTCTTTTATTTTCTAGGTCTCATCCCTTTTCATGGAAAATTCCTAAAAACAACAATCCCCACCCCCAAAAGAAAAAAACCAACCCAATTTTTTCATCTCCCACTCTCTTTTCAAGCAGTCTGGCTTGCAACTCTAATGCTTGATTGCTGCTCCCAATAGTCTCCTACTTCCTAAATTTACGGTCTTTTCTCAGAACTCATCCTTCTTGACTTTCCTGTAACACAGGAGGATGCCGTTGACTATCCTTTCCTCCTGGATACCTTCTCCTACCTGGGTTCTGATTTTACTTTATTGTCTTTTACAGTACCTTTAAGCAAAATGTCATTTCCCTAATTATCTCTTTTATTTATTTAGGTCTATTTTTGCTTTTATTTTGCCTAAGATCATGCTTGCTACCCCAGCCTTTTTCTTATCTTAGCTAAAGCATGATAGATTATGTTCCAGCCTCTTTTTTGAATTCTGTGTGTCCTATTTCAAGTGTGTTTCTTGTCAACAACATATTATTAGATTCCAGTTTTTAATCCATTCTGCTATCTACTACCTTCTTATAGAAGAGACTTACAGATTCAATCCAACTTAAACTTCTTTCTCTCTCTCTCTTTTTTTTTAAAAACCCTTACCTTCCGCCTTACTTACACTGGTGGCTCCCTCTTTCCTCTAGGATGAAATGCAGATTTCCCCATGTAACTTTTAAGGCCCTTCCAGTGTTCCTTTCCAAGACTTTCTCATCATTTCCCTTCACATGTTCTACCTTACAACCACACTAGACCACACTATTGTTATCTGATCATGACATTCCATCTCCTGCCTCCATCTCTTTTCCCAGGATGTTGCCTATGCTTGGAATTCATTTCACAGTGTTTCGGAAACACACACACACACACACACACACACACACACACACACACACACACACACACACACACATTTTGATCAAGAGAGAAAGTGAGAGAACATGAACCATAAGCAGTTGTCTTTTTTTCCTCCCTATGCCCAAGTGCTAAGACCAAAGATATAAAAACCAGGAAGGAGGAATGTGTGCAAAAAAAAATAGTAGTCTGAGATTGGGAATGGAACTAAAAAGTGCATTGTCTATCAGGAAATTTAGAGCTCAAGACAAACAAAACAAAGGATAGTCATAAATCTTAAAGTGACTCTTATATAAGGAGAATAAAGTCCTTGAAAAGTACTAACAATACAACTATAGAAATAAAAAATCTTTTTAAAGGTATTCTATACACTTTGTTATTCTACAGATATGATGCAATCTATACTTCAGTATGATTTTGAACATTTAACTTACTAAAAATTACATCACTGATTTTTGGATTTTTCATCCTGGATATTTCATTTTATTTATGTGAACTAACTTGTTGATAAGATAGTGAAGTCAAGAGACTACACTTAGGAGCATAAAAAGCTGGAAAGATATAGTAAGTGGTCAAATCAAACTTATTTTTAATATAGAAGTTTCAATTACTTGAAATTACGACAAGGGATCAAGAGGTTGTAAATGAACCACTGAAAACCCTGAAATACACTATCCAACTAACAGAAAGTTAAAAAAAAAAAAAAGTTGTCTCCGGAACAATGGTCATGAAACACAGAAACAAATCATTAGCAATTGAAATAAAATACCCCAGGAAAGTAATGGGGAAAAAAAGAAAAAAGAAAAGGGGATGATATCAAAGAAAAACTGATATCACAAAAAGAAAGATAGCTAAGGTATAGCATGCAGATGTATTGGGGGGGGTGGAGTTTAAAGAGGAAAAAATTACAAGAAATCCAAAGGATAGAGATAAATGTAAATTAAAAAGCTGTTGATGCCTTCTAAAATTTTAGTCATTTCCTGATATACCCTCCACACCTCATAGTAGACTCCCTTGTAATAAAAAGTTAAGCCAAACCAACTCAAATCAGCAACAAAATGGTGTTGTGATGAACTTTAAAGTAGCTGTTGAAAGCAATGCAATGGTAAACTTTAATGGGTAAGGAAAGGAATAAGTGCTACTAGAATGGAATGACAAAAAATTGTTGAGTAAATCCAGTTTCCTCAACATGAGAGCTTTGTTTCTGAACAACCGACTACTCAGTGTGAACTAAGGCTGGGCATGTTTTCTCTTTAAAAAAAAATCATTTTTTTTCCTTAAAAATTTTCTTTTCTATCTCTCCCCTCTACCCTATCTGTTGGAGGAAAAAACCCTTATAACAAATATGTATACTTGAGCAAAACAAATCCTTTTACCGTGGGTGTCCAAAACTATGTCTTTCAAGTGTACAGAAGAGGGTGGCATGCTCCATCATTGCTCCTCTAGAATTATATTTAGTTATTGTATTGACCAGAGTTCTTGAGCTTTTCTGAGTTGTCTTTACGATGTTATGGTTTATTCTTGTTACTGTACAAATTGTTCTGATTCTGCTCACTTCATTCCGTTGGCACAGAAGTCTTCTACTAAGCAGATTTCCCACAGTTCTAATGGTGTCGAGTATATAAGACTTGAATTATATTCAAATTATAATTTGGGAATTTTGTTTGATAGGAGTTCAAATAGTGGATCTTGAGAGAAGAAGACTCCGGAGATTTCTCTTAGTTCTGGGTGGGGAGGACAATTAATCCTCTGTGGAAATGTTATTGTTCCCAGGGTAGCAGGATGGATAGTGTGAATCGTTTCAAATATATCAGATAAATATATTTCCAGAAACAAGCTAACTAAATCCAAAGTCCACATCCTTCCTCAAACATTTATTAAAGGATTTGATTCTCAGAATTTCATATGCTATGTGCCTAAAGTATTATTGCAGGCTTTACTTAGACATTGTGAACCTTCCACATCTTTTATAAGTCTGGAATACACATCTAACTTGAATAATAATCCAAAGCTGGAAGTGGAGATCCATTATTGTTATAATTAAGCAGATTTCCTTTCCTTTCCTTTCCTTTCCTTTCCTTTCCTTTCCTTTCCTTTCTTTTCCTTTCCTTTCCTTTCCTTTCCTTTCCAAAACTCATTTAACTCATTTTTAACTCAAAAAACCTCATTTTTTTAACTCATTGGTGTAAATTTTTACACCAAACATCCTGTTCTTTGAAATTAACTTTTAGAAAGTTCTTTATTTTTGTTCCATCTAACTGTGCTCCTTTGCAGATACCATCTGAAGACTTTGGCATCATGAAGTCTTAGCAATGAAAAAAGGAAGTTCTGAAGGAACTCTTTGACTCTTGCTTTAGAATTGACTTGAGTATCTGAAATTGCAAAACTAGTATTTTCCAGAGTCTTTATCCTCAAACTCATACCCATAAAAGAGCTGCAGCTGTACTCGTTACCAGTGAATGAACAAACCCTCTCAAGATTACAGTCTATTTCAACTGTACAAGAGGTGGGCAAAATCTCAAGTGCAGCATATTTTCTTTCTTTCCTGGGGTTTTCAGTCTGTACTGTTTATTTCTGTTTCATTCATCATGTGTGGCTCATTATGCATGTTTCATCTTGAGAGTGAATAGAAATTGGGCTTGCAGCACTGGTTTGATCACAGAAGCTGCCTTTAGCTCTTGAATAAAAACAACGTGTTAATTAGTGTGCCATTTTTGTATGAGTCACATTGCTTAGAAATCCTCAGACTTTTTTTTTTTTTTTTGCTACCGCCAAAGCCTGGAGCCTCCCCTCTTTATTCTCAGTGTCATAATTTGTCCGCAGATTTGAATTAACCACAGTCTCTGTGTAGGAGATATATCGAGGAAGCAGATATTTATTAATTAGTACCTCTGTCACAGTTGGCCTCTCGCCCTGTTATTCAACAGCACTCACTGAGTTTGCTCATCATTGTTCTTGGTTCTAGAGTTACAAAAGGTAACGAGGACCTGAAGCCCAATGAGCTAGGATCTGTGCCCTCAGGAATCCTGGACGATCAGACATTTAGAACTAGAAGGTACATTATAAGCCATCAAGTCCAACCCAATGACTTGCCCAAGGTTGTCCATGAGGGGCTGAGCCAGAATTCAGTCCTAGGTCTTGGTGTCATAGAGTTTGAGCTGGAAGGGATTGGTCAGAGGCCAATCCCCTTGTTTTGCAGATGAAAAAAAAACTGTGGGTGAAATGTCAAATGACTTATCCAGGTTCCCCAAGTTATTAATTTAAGGCAGGGTTTGAACTCAGTGCTTCCTGACTCCAAGTCCAGTGCCCCTTTTGCTACACCATGTGACCTCTGACACTACATGCATGATTAAATTATGAAAATGTATGATCAAGTTTTAAATCAAGGCATCTGGATGCTAGCTCAGATGAGAGAGGATTCCCTTCCACCACCACCCCCCCTACCCCCCACTCCAGGGCAGATGAGGAAGTCTTTCTGGAAGACTTGAATTAGAATTAATAAGATAAATGAAGAGGGAGAAAGGGTTTCCTTTATGAGATGAGGGAGGAATCCTCCAAGCAGATTCTGCCGTGAAAAAAACAAGCATTTATTAAGTACCTACAGTGTGCCAAGTACTGAGCTAAGCACTTTACAAATATTATTGTATTTGATCCTCACAACCACCCCAGGAGAGAGGTACACTTATTATCCCCATTATACGTTTGAGGAAAGTGAGGCATATAGGATTCAATGACTTGCCCCAGGTTACCGAGCTGGCAAAGTGACTGAGCCAGAATTCAAACCTAAGTCTTAGCATCATAGATTTAAAGCTGGAGGAGACCTTATAGTGGAGAATCCAAAACCCAGGATTGCTCAGGATCATACAGCTACTAAGTATCTAAGGTTAGATTTGATCTCAGGTCTTCCAAACTACAAGTTACTCTACTATCTGGTTGGGAGAGGGATGGGAAGGTAGACATAGAAAGAGAAGAGGAAGGAAAGAGAGAGAGAGAGAGAGAGAGAGAGAGAGAGAGAGAGAGAGAG
>NC_058135.1:165986015-166078290 GCF_016433145.1 Gracilinanus agilis | reverse complement strand
AAAGAGATAGGGGGAGAGAGAGGTAGAGAGACAGAGAGGAGAGAGAGGTAGAGAGAGAGGAAAGAAGAGAGAGACAGAGACAAGAGAGAGAGAGAGGAGGGAGATTGAATCTGCTGGATAAAATTTGAAGATGAAAGGGTTAGCTTCTGAGTTGAGACAAGGAGAAGGAAGCTCATTCCAGGCAATCTTGACTTCAGTGAAATGGGAGGCCATCTTCTGAATGTGAGGATAGGGGCATTTAGGGCAGGGGTTCTTAACCTTTTTTGTTCTATGGACCTCTTTGGCAGCCTCTGGATCTCTTTTCAAAATCACGTTTTTAAATGCATTAAAATAAAATACAAAGGAAACCAATCAATTGAAATATAAATTAAAATATTAAAAAAAAAGACCCCAGGTGAAAAACTCCTATTTTAGGAGCTTAAAACAAGAGGGTCCTTGGGCTAGGTTAGTGATCAAAGTACTCATTCTGCTTAAATTATAGGTTTGTTGTCAGCAAAGAGCTTTGAGAACCTGAAATCCTTAGCTCTCACATGGATCTGTGAGTTCCTCCTTGTGAGTACTCTTTTCTCCACAGATTGTCCTTGCTCATCCTATGCCACTCCTGTCCCTGCCTTCCCTTAAGTTCTCCACCTGGGAGTCCACCCAGTATGTTATTGCTTTCCTGTCTTTCTCTTGACATCATAGAGATACTTTTGTTGTTCAGTCATTTTTCAGTTCTTTTTGACTCTTTGTGACACTATTTTGGGTTTTCTTAGCAGAGATTCTAGAATGTTTTGCCATCTCCTTCGCCAGCTCATTTTTAGAGATGAGGAAACGCAGGCAAAGAGGATTAAATGACTCACCCAAGGTCACACAGTTAGTACGTGCCTGAGGCCGCGGCGGAACTCAGGAAGATGAGTCTTTCTGGCTCTGGGGCCAGCCCTTGCCACCTGGCTGCCTTACGAGGATATTATTGTCACCGCTCAGTTCTTTTTCATGCATACATTTCTCTGGACAACATCCTTTATGCCACTTCTCTTTTAATTCTTTGCCCGATGAGTGTCACAGCGTGCCCACATCCCCCGCACACCTCTCAGAGGAACCTTGGGGTGACGGTCCTCGAGAGCCATTAGCATACCCTGACTCAAAGCTATGCAACCGCGTTGGGTGAAAACCAAACCAAACACCAACTCTGTACAAAGGCGCATTGTTTTGGGGAGGCTCTTTCTGCTCCTCAGAATGTTTCTTACACGGATCAGCCCGATAAGCTCAGGATGAATTTCGCCACGTAGCTCCTAGCTGCGAAGACGGGCAGTAGCAGGAGGGCCACGTGACCGGCCAGCGAGCTTCTGCTTCAGCAGGTCTCCGTGACGGCGGGTGCACGCGGGCGCGGGCGGGACAGCTTCCTCTTGGTCACCGGCTCCTTTTCTGACACCCCAACTGCCCAGAAGATGCGTGCTCTGTGAGAAGTGCCATGAACAGACAAAGCAGGGCTTGCTAGCACCCTTAGCAACCTTCCTGAATCCCGAGGAAGTCCGGTTCCGCTGAACAAGAACCGTACTCTGATCATTCTGAAGATCAAGGCAGAGAGTGCCCGACGGTAGGAAGAGCCTGGACTGGGATGGACAGGAGACCCCACGTGCCACTGGCCTGCCGGGATGAGGAGCCCTTCTGTAGCAGCGCGGGGCCTCTCGGACAGTCTCCCTTGTCTCCAGAGTGTCCCTCTCCGAGAAGTTCTTTGGTTCTGATAAGATCACCAGCCTCAGTCTTTACTTTAATTCCATGATAATAAAATCACCTATTTAGCTATTCTTTTTCTGTCTCTCTCTCTCTCCATCCCTGTCTCTGTCTGTCTGTCTGTCTGTCTCTGTCTGTCTCTGTCTCTGTGTCTCTCTCTTCCCTCTCTCTTTCTTTCTCTGTCTGTCTGTCTGTCTCTCTCTCCCTCTCTCTCTCCTCTGCTTCCTAACCACCTAGAGCTCGGGGCAGCAGCCGGACAGACACTTTTGGGGCCTTTCCTCTCCGTTTCCAAGAGCTCCATTAGCCGTCCAGGCCCCCAGCTTCACCATCTCAGTGTCATCTTCCGCCCTTCCCTCTGCCTCATCCCGCCTTCTTAGTCAGTGACTAACTTGCTCTTCCTGCCTCTGTGGCTCTCTCTCACCGGTCCCTTCTCGGCCCTCGCACAGCAGCCATTCTCCTTTAGACCTCATCACCCTGGACGGCTGCAAGAGCTTTCTAATTATTCTCTCTGAATCAAGTCTCTTCTGTCATCAAACTCACTTCCACGCAGCTGCCAAAGTGGTTTTCCTACAGGGTAGACATCTGCCCATTTTACACCCATACTGGATAAGCTTCAGTAGAGAAGTACACTATAAAATGTGTAAGAAGTAAATAGATATGTATTTGAGCTAGTTCAAAAATTGTTTTTGCTATTAGAGATTCATGATAAAACAACAATGTAGAATCCTCTAAGTTAAAGCTACCCGGTGTCTAAGCAATCATGTGTTCTATGAGGCATTTATAGTCCCTTTTACTGCCAAGGGGTTGTTTGGCCTCTTTTCCTGAGGCGGCCCATTCTACGTTATGTTTTTATTGAGCTGAAATCTGTTAGCCTCTCCTATCCTTCTTGTTAGTCCTAATTCTGCCTTCTGAGGCCACGCAAAATTGTCCAGTTCCATCTGTAAAATCTTGATGTATAGATATTTTGTATAGACCTATGAATAAATGTCTCCCTGTGATAGAAGCTATTTGAGGGTAAGGCTCTTCCATTCTGTCCTTGTATCCCCAGTGCCTAGCTCAGTGCTTGCCTCATAGTAAGCATTCAAGAATTTTTTGTTTGTTTGATTAATTCTTTGGTTCCCATTTAATAGTTCTTGGAGGGCTACAGCAATAGTCCAAGGAATTTGTGCTAAATTTTTTTTTAATCTGTCATTCTTATGTGCTAAACATTTTTAACAACACCTCAAGCAGTTCTGTTTTTCATTCTGCAACTATAGATATGTGCATGTTTGAAGCATCCTATGTTGTTTCAGGAAAGATTCCTGCAGACACTAGTTTGTATGGTGATGGCAACATACTGACCCCTTCTAGGGGCAATCTATTCTTCAGGTTTCTTATCTTCTTATCACTTTTTTCCCAAACAGACACAAGAATTTGACATTCTAGGGCAAACTGATTCCTAACAGACGGTTGGATGAATACTGTGTACACTGTAGCAGAGTAGCTCCATCACTACCTTGTGCCCATCCCTTATCAGCTGGGTGATCATGGACTAAAGATGTCCAGAGATGCTTGAATTCTTGCACTGGAAATGTCAAGCTATTTGAAAGTTGTGATTGCTGAGCATATACATTATAAACTATATTGAAACCATCATGGACCATCATGAATGTTCTGCAGAAACAAGCCATATATTGGCTTTCATTGCAGTATTAAGGCTGTCTTCCAGTTTAAATTATTCCTCCATTTATGTCACTATTCTTCTTTCTGGGGGATTTTCAGAAGAATTAGCTGGCTGCACAAGTGAGTTGTTCAGTAGAGTTTCTATGAGACTATTTTGCCACCATGCCAATGGAAAAAGAGAAGAAATTCACCCTTCTGAAGAGATTCTTGCCTTATAAAAGTTATTTTATATATACACATTATAAAAAATAAAGCAATATCGATGGTTGCACTTTAAGTACAGTTACTATTTAATGATAGTGCTTATCATTAGTCAGTAGAGAAATAAATATTTTAGATCATTTCTTAGTTATTCATTTTTTAAAATTGGTTAGGTGACTAAAAAGAAGAAAATGGATTTTCATTTCTCAGGAAGAGAGCTTGTAAAACTGTCCTACCCTTTTCCACCATCTATTTTTGTGAGTGAACATTTTTGTTTTATTCTTATTTTTAAATCAAAATACAGAAATAAACTTGAAGAAACAAACTTGGCCTTTGTTTGTCTGAGTCTGAGCCATGTATTACATGTTTTGTTGAAATAAAAAAGTCAAACATTGAAATTGTTTCTATATGATTATTGTATTATATTAAACATCTTCTAAGATGTAACTTACTCTATTCAAATTTTTATTTATATCTGACAAAACTTATAAAAAAGACATTTAATATGAAATCTTTCAGAAAATAATAAACCTTTGATGTCTTGCTGGATTACTTCTTTTAGTTCTTATAAAATGTTCCACATAAAACATTGGAATTATTTTATTTTTTGTTTTTTTGGTTTTTTTTTTAAACCCTTGTACTTCGGTGTATTGTCTCATAGGTGGAAGATTGGTAAGGGTGGGCAATGGGGGTCAAGTGACTTGCCCAGGGTCACACAGCTGGGAAGTGGCTGAGGCCGGGTTTGAACCTAGGACCTCCTGTCTCTAGGCCTGACTCTCACTCCACTGAGCTACCCAGCTGCACCTTGGAATTATTTTATAATTAGCTTTACAATTTTGTGTTTAGCTTTTATTCATTGGTAGAATAAATTTGCTATTTAAAATTATTATAATATAATATTAATTATAATTGGGAGCTATAGGGGGAAAGTTATCATTGTAGTCATTATGAGCATATAATGAAGAAATCTAAAATAAATTTGTTTAGTATATTAAAATATCCTGGAAGTTCACAACATGGTTTTTTGGTAGTTTTTGAAGGAAGTTTAAGGGGAAAAAAAGCTTTGGGAACCATAGTATTGATTGATTGATTCAGTCTTCCCCTGTCCCTTATTTTCAGCATTTCTTTTTATTCATCAACTACTGTGCTACTTTAAAAAATGTCCAGATCTCCTAATGAAGAAAAAGAAAGGAAGGAAGGAAGGAAGGAAGGAAGGATAGAAATAAAGGAACTAGTACAATGTCTGGCATCAAACAGGTTCTTAATAAATGTTGGTTAATTGATTAACTGCACATGACAGCATTTCAGATCAGAGGCTGGTTATCATGTGTTCTTTACCATCTCTTGACCCCTCCCAAGTTTTATCTTTTCTTTTATAATTTTGCTTCAAATCTCTTCACTCCCCTGAAACTGCTCTCTTTAAAGTTACTCATGAATGGGGCAGCTAGGTGGTTCAATGGACAGAGAGTAAGACCTGGAAGTGCAAGGGCCTGGAATCAACTGTGACCTCAAATCCTTTCTAGCTGTGTGACCCTGGGTAAGTCACTTAACCCCAATTGTCCAGCCCTTCCTTACCACTCTTCTGCTTTGGAATCAATACTTAGTGTCAGTATCTAGTCTAGGACAGAAAGTAAGTGTTTTTTTTTTTTCAAGTTACTGATCATCCCATAAATACCAAATCTAAGTCTTGTCTCAGTCCTCATCCTTCTTGACCTAGCTGATGCATATGGAACCATCGATCCCCCTCTCCTCCTGGATACATTCTCCTTTATGGCTTTTCTTGACCTGGTTCTCCTGGTTATACTTGAACATCCCTCAGTCTTCTTGCTACCTCATCATCCACATATATTTCATTTCCATCTGCCTTACTTAAATCCAATTCATACAGAAGTCTAGATATCACCCAGGACATCACTGGTCCTTTTGGGAAAATGAAGGATGAATGAACAACCTATTTCCATGGATATATTTATGCATAGACATATATATAGTATGTGGGTGAATATACACACACACAAATCTAGCCTTTTAGTCTTTCCTTGAACTTTAGGTCCCAGCATCAGTTGCCTATTAGACATCTCAGTGTGACTGTCCCAGAGACATCTTAATCTCAGTGTATCCAAAATTGAACTCATTATCATTTCTCTCAAACCCTTCTCTCATTGCAATTCTTATTTCTTTTCTCTCTATCCATCCTATGTCCCAGGTTTATGACCTCAGGATTACTTTCTTTCTCACTCTCTCTCCACTTATCCAGATTTTTCCATTTCTTAAATCTGAGCTCTCTTCTCAGAATCACACAGCTGCCACCTTTGTTCAGACCCTCATCACCTCTTGCTTAGATTATTGTAAGATTATTCTCCAGTCCAGCCTACACATTTCTGCTAAAATATAATTTTCCTTAAGTCTGACCAAGTGGCACATCTACTCAGTCAACTCCAATGGCTTCCAGTTGCCCTAAGGCTAAAGTACGAAGGGACCTCAAAGTCTTGGTGTAGGCTTAACTGTAAATTAAAAACCTGACCAAGACATTTGGGATACCCTGTATCAATTCTCATTTATCTTGTAAAGTCCTATGACAGAGTTGTCAAAATATGTGCCTATTGCCTACAACACTCCTGCATGTAGCCTAAACCATACCAAGGGGAAGGGTATTTAATAAAATAATATTAAATATTATTATCTATATTATATCAGCATCAGTTATTATATTGACATAATTAATAAGCAATAAACTAATAAAATACAATTAAACATAGAAAATTATAATAGTATGTGGCTTTTTAATTCAATATGTAGCCCATAGGGATCCTCATATATGGGTTTAGTGATCTCTGTTTCTATTTAAGTGTGGCATCACTGCCCTACATGATCTAACCATAATCTATTTTTCAGGTCCCATTGGATATTATTCCATATTCCATACCCTGTGGTCCAGTAAAATTGACTTCTCTGTTCCTTACAAATAATATTACATCTGTCTTCCTGCCCTTGCATAACCAACCAACATGCCTGGAATGTCTTCCTCTTCATCTCTTTCCTCCGAGGGTCCTTGATTGGGAGGAGGCCCCGTGGCTAAAACCCTTGTTAATTGACTTTTAGACTCTCTGGCTGGGCCTCTGGAGCCCAGACAGAGTAAAGCCAAGACTTGAACACATAATCCAGTTTGTTAAGCTAGATCTCTTACTCTACCCTCTTCTCATTTGTCTACTTTCACTCTCTCCTATATTTTATAAATAAATTGCTAAAAATCATTTTAGAATTGATGTTTATTCAATTCTTGGCAACGACCCCTTTTAATATTCAGTCCAATCAACGATAAACTAATTTTATCTCTTTACATTGTGGCAACCACTTTTTACTCTTTAGAGGGCCTAAGGGTAAATTAAACCCAACCACATAGCCTCCTCCTCCAAGATAGGGGAGGGAGCCTCTCTGGATGCTAGTCTCTCCAGGAGCCAGGAAGGGAGTCAGCCTTTTCACTTACCCACGTGGTAGTCCTAAAGGAAGATCCAAGAGCAGTCCGAAGTCCCATGCCAGAGCTCCTCCAAGACCAAGTTTGAAGGAGAAAGTGCTCCTCACAGGAAGTTGCAACTACTTTTAAAGACCCTTCTTTGTGTCACTTCCTGTGCCTTCCTTCCACTTTATGTGGACCAATTACAGTTTTAGAATTTTCTTAGGACTGCCTACAAGGCAGTCAGTCATCACCAGTTTAGCATGTGGGTTGCAGACCTCCCCTCATTTAAGGGATGTATTTGCTTCTGGTGATTAAATCTAAAAGTGGGCAGGGGAGAGTTAATCCCATCTTCACATCTCCAAAATGGTTGGATCAATTCATGGTTCCACCAACAATGTAATAGTGTTCTTACTTTTACACATCTCCTCCAACATTTGTCATTTTGTCTTTTTGTCATTTTAGCCAACCTGATTGGTGTGAGATGAGACCTCAGAATTGTTTTGGTTTGCATTTTCCTAATCAGTAATGATTTAGAGCATTATTTTCATATGCCTATATATGGCTTTGATGTCTTCATCTGAAAACTTTTTTTATCTTTTGGCCATTTTTTTTGGTCCACTTTTCAAAATTTGACAAAGTTTATCACATATTTTACATATAAGACCTCTATCCAAGAGATTGTCTATGAACCATCCCCCACCCCCCAATTTTCTGCTTTCCTTCTAATCTTGGTAACTTTTATTTATACAAAACCTTTTCAAAGGTTTATAGTGCTCAAAATAATCCATTTTATATTTTACAATGCTCTCTTATTGTTTACACATAAGTTCCTCTCCCGCCCAAAAACCTGATAGGTAATATGTTTCTGTTCTTCTGCTTTGCTTATGATATCTCCTTTTATGTCTAGATTATGTATCCCTTTTGATCTTATCTTAGTGAATACTTTAAGATGCTGGTCTAAACCTAGTTCTGCCAAACTACCAAATAGTGATTTCTTTTTATCCCAATAGCCTAGATTTATACTTTTGTCAAATACAAGGTTATTATAACTTTTACTACCATTTGTTGCATGTCTGTTCCACTGATCTATCTTTCTATTTCTTAGCTGGTACTACATAGTTTTGCTAATTACTGCTTTATGATACAGTTTAAAATCCAACCTTCTTCACTTATATTTTTTCCATTAATTCTTTTGATATTCTTGATCTTTTCTTCCAAATGAATTTTGTTATATTTTTCTAGCTCAATAAAATAATTTTTTGATAATTCCAGTGGGATGGCATTGAACAAGTAGATTAGTTTAGGTAGGATGGTCATTTTAATTATATTTGTTCTGCCTTTCTATGAACAATGACTATTTCTCCATTTATTTAGATCTGACTTTATTTCTGTAAAAAGTGCTTTATAATTATGTTCATGTAGTTCCTGGGTTTGTTTTAATGAGTATACTCCCAGGTATTCTATCTGTAGTTATTTTATTTATTTTTTTTAATAATTTTTTTAAATTTTTTTTTTTTAATTTTAAACCCTTAACTTCTGTGTATTGACTTATAGGTAGAAGAGTGGTAAGGGTGGGCAATGGGGGTCAAGTGACTTGCCCAGGGTCACACAGCTGGGAAGTGTCTGAGGCCAGATTTGAACCCAGGACCTCCCGTCTCTAGGCCTGGCTCTCAATCCACTGAGCTACCCAGCTGCCCCTATCTGTAGTTATTTTAAATGGAGTATCATTATCTATTTCTTCTTACATGACTTTGTTAGTAATATAAAAAATGTTGATGATTTATGTGGGTTTATTTTAGATCTTGCTACTTTACTAAAATTATTGATAGTTTCAACCAGCTTTTTAGTTGAATCTCCAGGATTTTCCATATATAACATCATATTGTCTGCAAATAGAGATCTCTTTATTACCTCTTTGCCCATTCTGATTGCTTCAATTTCTTCTCTTAGTACTATTGCTAACATTTCTAATACTATGTTAAATAATATTGGTGATAATGGGCATCCTTGATTTTCACTCCTGATCTTATTGGGAAGGCTTCTAGGTTATCCCCATTACAAATAATACTTGCTGATGGTTTTAGGTAGGTGCTTAGTATCATTTTAAGAAAAATTCCATTTATACTTATGCTTTCCAGTGGTTTTTAAAAAAAATAGGAATGAGGATTGCATTTTATCAGACTTTTTCTACATTTATTAATTACATAAATACATGCTGACTGATTTTCCAAGGTAAAGTTTACCAGGTGCTCACATGATATGATTTCTAAATCATTTTACTCTTCTGGTGACCTTCCTTTTTCCAGAGGTCCAGATTCATGGAGGCAGAAGCAATTGAAATTTAAAATGGAAAGGCAATCTCAAGATGTCTGTGCATCTGGGAGGTCCTAGGTTCAAATCTGCCCTCAGACACTTCCCAGCTGTGTGACCCTGGGCAAGTCACTTGACCCCCATTGCCCACCCTTACCACTCTTCCACCAAGAAGCAAATACAGAAGTTAAAGGTTAAAAAAAACTGAGCTCCTAAGATGTCTGTGCATCCTGTGTAAAATCTCCTTCTCCACTCTCCCCCAACACACACATAGCTTTCATGTGGGCCATGATGGTATCTTATTTTAGTGTATTGGTTTCTGAGGATGGGGATAGCTCAGAAATAAATGGATGATAAAGAGAGTGAAAAAGGATGAAAGGAGTGCTTGGATGAAATGTCAAATCTTGACAAAGAATTCACAAACCAACAGAGATCAACTTTATAAAGAATGAGTAAGTCAACTAAGTGCAGAGCTGCAAGAAATAATAGCTAGGAAGATAGCAGAATATTTGGAACTGGCAACTTGTTGAGAAAATCTGCAAATCAGGGGCAGCTCGGTGATTCAGTGGATAGAAAGTCAGACCTAGAGATGGGGAATGTCCTGGTTTCAAATTTGACCTCTAATACTTCTTAGCTATGTGACCTTGGGCAAGTCACTTAACCCTAATTGCCTAGCCTTTACCACTCTTCTGTCTTCTGTCTTCTGAGACACAAGCTAAAGTTAAAAAAAAAAAGTAAACTCTCTCTGAGGGCAGAAGCTGTCTTTCTTTTTGTTTGTGTGTGTATCCCTAGTGTTAGTACGGTGCTTGGTAAGCCCTTCATAAAAGTTATGGACTTGACTTGATGTGGCCTATTCTCATTTCAATCATCTTCCTTCTTACTTGGAATATTCTCTCACTTCTTTCCTAATCCAATGAATTCATTTTTTTCAGAATTGAACCAACTAATTAATAAGCTTTCATTAAATATTTACTATGAGCCAGGTACTTGGCTTGGGATTAAAAAGACAAACAAACAAGGCAAAAGCAATCTTTTCCCTGCAGGAAATTACATTCTAATGGAGGAGAGTGTATGGGTAAATCAATATGTACAAAATAAATACCAAGCCAATGGAGGCAACCTTAGAGATGAAAGTAGAGGGGTGGGAGTGAGGAATGGTCCTGGGACCAGAAAAGATCTTCTGAAGGAGGTAGTCCTTGAGCTAAGCCCCTTTTTCCTTCCAGAAAGCTGTCCTAGACTGCCATTTGTTTAACTTTGGGTTGTTTTGTAATGTCTTCTTTTTTCCATTCATCCCCAGCCCCCAATTAAATGTTAAGTCGCTGAGGCCCAGAAGAAGTATCTTCTATAGATACGCCCTATTTTAAGACACGGAAAGATATACATATTTAGAAATACACACATATACATACATATGCAGTTAAAGAATATTAAATATATTTAAGAGGAAAAAAGAAACAGGAGATTGTTTACAAGAGTTTTGGCTTAAATGATGAACTGTTTGAGAATGTTTAAGTCTTTGTTTAAAGATCATTATCCACTTGAAGGGTGAGAATCAGAGAAATGGGCTGAATGAATTTAAAGCTGTTGTGCTCTAAGTTGGCTTCCAACTAAAAATAAAGATAAAGCCACTTGGAAATTGTTTGTCAGTAGGGAAATATTTGTTTCACAAAAATTCAATTTATCTTTGACTTTTGGAATGTACATTATCTATTATATAAAGTGAATAGCTCTTCAGTTATAGCTCTGCCTTTCTGAGAGTATCAAGAGAAGATCTGTGAACACCCCCCCCCCCACCTGGTTTTTCAGCATAGCTCTCTAATTATACGGAAATCAGACACCTTAAATAATGATGCCTAAATGAAGTTAATTTGCCCCTGTTAAGATTTGTGGCTTCAATTATGGCTACAAGTAGGTTGTCCAGCGTATAGATCCCTGATCATGGAGTCCAGAAAACTTGGGTTTAAATCTAACCTCAGATCCTTATCAGCTATGTGACCCTGGGCAACTCACTCAATCTCAATTTGCCTCATTAATTTCATCTGTGAAATGGGGATAAAAATAGTACCTACCTCCCAGGGTTGTTTTATTTACAAAGTACTGTGCAAATCTTGAATTACTATATAAATGCTAGCTATGCTGCTGCTGTTGATACAGGTTTTTCCCTCCACTGAGAATTTTTGCCTCTGACAAGGTAAGTGCTACAAATATTTTGATTCCCATTTTATAGATGAGAAAATTGAAAAGAGGAGGGTGCAACTTTACCAGGCTTACACAGCTAATATGATCCTGGTTTTAGAAATGAGTGCTTGGATTTCATCCTGTCAAGTTTTTTCATCTTCCGTTGGGAAAGCTGAGAACCAGAGAGGTTGAAGGAATTGAGTCCCAGAAAGGTTAAAGTGACTTGCCTAAGGACATACAAGTACATGGCTGAATCAGCTTCTGAACCCAGATTATTTAACTCCAAATCCAGTTTTGTTTTTATTGCATGATTTATTTTGCATATTATTGCTCCGAGTTTAGCACTCTACTCATTGTGCTATGTAGCAGATTACAACTCCCCCTGAATGTTTGTATATTGTTTAGTTTTCGTAAGGAATTAAATTTAGAGGTTTGACTAAATATGTGAGAATTCTAAAATAATATGGTGGTTGCTGATTTAAAATATTATAGCTCAAGTCAAAATGGCTTTTAATAGCTTTTATTTACAAAGAGGTGGGAAGAGTGAAAGTAGAAAAATGCAAAAAGAGGGTAGAGAAGATGTCTAACCTATCACACTAAATATTGCTCCTGTGGTTGGCTCAGTCTGGCAGGGCTTGTTAACCCTCCTTTCCAGAAGAAATCTCTCCAGAAGCCGGAAAAGGAAGGCCAGCTACTTACTCACCCAAGAAACAGTCCAAGAGCCAAGGTCCCAAGTTAAAAGCTGAGGTCCAAATCCAAAGTTGCCCCCAAGAGGTAGGTCACCAGCCAAAGCTCCAAGCCCAAGATTCAAGCTGGACTCCTTAGCCAAAGAAGTTCAGGACTTTATAGTCCTTTCCTTTCCCTTCCCCTCTTCACAGGGGCCAATCACAGCTTCCAAATTGCCTAGCATTTCCCAGGGGGGCAGTGTCTGAGGGATCCATCTATTATCCTCTGAAGGTGTCAAGTCTTATCAAAGGATTCACAAGTTTCTGATTGATTGGGCTAAAAGGGCAGAGCTCTCCAAGTGACTTGTGAATTCTCTTGATAACAAAGTGTTAAGTAGGAGTTAAGTAGGGGTTTCTTAGATTAATTAACTCAAATTAGACAAAGAGAATAAAGAATTCCCTTTCACATTTTTAAACCCTTATCTTCTGTCTTAGAATTGCTACTAAGTACTGGTTCTGCATAGAAGAGTAGTAAGGGCTAGGCAATTGGGGTTAAGTGACTTGCCCAGGGTCACACAGTTAGAAGTATATGAGGCCTGATTTGAAACTAAGACCTCCTATCTTCAGGCCTGGCTTTCTATTCCCCAAGCCACTTAGCTATCCCTATATATTGTTTCATAGGTTGCTATAGGTTAAAAAAAAAAGCAACAATAATTTTTTAAAAATCACATGAGGTCCAGTCTTCTGATGATGAACTCAGACTAACAGGGGCAAGACTCATAGTTTGGTAGATCAGTAGGACCTAGCAGAGCCTTACTAACATAGGTTTTGAAGATCTACTCAACTCTATGCCATAACAGGGAACCTCCTACTGTATATTTGTTTCTGTGATATATAAGTAAGATATACTGATAGCACACCCAAATCTAAGAAATAATAGAGGGAGGGGATTTCAGAGGGAGGGGAAAGAGGGTTTTTTTAGCTTTTTAACAAACTACAAAATCTTTAAATTGGTCATGAACGTAAATAAGAGGCACTGTAGTTAAGTGACTAGAAAGCTATTTTTGGAGACCTTGAGATCTGAGTCCAAGTACTGTAGCCTTTGGGACATATTAGCTATGATCCTATCTAGGCAAATTATTTAACTTTTACTGTTCCAGGAAACCCTCTTGGTAAAGGAAGTCCCTCACTAGGAGCTTCCAACAGCAATTAAACCACATATCCAGTTTAAAAATGAAAAGCTAAATGAATATATTTCTTAAAAACCTGAACTAATTACTTCATTCATAGAGAATTTCTTATCAGTGCAGATGATAAATGTCTTCATTGTTTGAAAAAAATATATATTTTTAAATTCTGTGGACTAGTGTCTTAATATCTTGGATTGATCCCATGGGCTTTGTTCTTAACTTGTCTGACTAAGAGCACAGCTGTATCAGTCAATCAACAAGTATTTTCAAAATACCTACTATGTGTCAGGTACTAGGCTAAGTACTAGGGATACAAAAAAGAAAAAAGAAGAAAATACACTCTCTGCTCCCCAGGAATTCATAGACTAATGGGAGAGACAACATGACAATTATATATAAACAAGATTTAAAAAAAAATTTTTTTTTTAACCCTTAACTTCTGTGTATTGGCTCCTTGGTGGAAGAGTGGTAAGGGTGGGCAATGGGGGTCAAGTGACTTTTCCAGGGCCACACAGCTGGAAAGTGTCTGAGGTCGGCTTTGAACCTAGGACCTCCTGTCTCTAGGCCTGATTCTCAATCCACTGAGCTACCCAGCGGTCCCCATAAACGAGATTTTTACAAGATAAATTGGTGATAATCAACAAAGGTAAGGCAGAAATATTAAGGAAGAGTTAGACTTTTAAAAAATATTTCTTTTCCCCCAATTATGTGTAATAGGGGCAGCTGGGTGGCTCAGTGGATTGAGAGCCAGGCCTAGAGACTAGAGGTCCTAGGTTCAAGTCCGGCCTCGGACACTTCCAGCTGTGTGACCTTGGGCAAGTCACTTGACCCCTATCCCCCACCCTTACCACTCCTGGGCCAAGGACGGTCCCTAGCCTGGATGAAAAAGGAGGAGGGTTGGGCGTGGGGCTAGCAACCCCACCCTGTAAAAACTACATCTGCTAAAGAAACTGCAACCTAAAGTAGGGGCAGCTGGGCTAGCTCAGTGGATTGAGAGCCAGGCCTAGAGACAAAAGGTCCTAGGTTCAAATCTGGGCTCAGACACTTCCCAGTTGGGTGACCCTGAGCAACCCATTGCCTACTGGTTGTGGCCCTATGCTCCTAGAATGGAGCATATCCATTTTATCCCAGGATAAAAAAAAAAATTATGTGTAAAAACAATTTTTAACAATCATTGAAAGAAATATTTCTTTTGAGTTCCAAATTCTCTTCCTCCTTTAGAAAGGCTTTTTGTAGAAGGCTGGACCCAAGTTAGGACTTGAAACAGTTCCAGGCATGAGGAAACAGTCATTTCCCACTTAAAGTCAGGAGGTAGAGGGTCTAATTTGAGAAAAAGTCACGAAGCCAATGCTATAGAACTTGAGTCTTCAGTAATAGAACAGGTAAAAACAAGAACAAAAAACAAACTAGTGGGGCCAAGACATAAGAAGATTGGAAAAGTAGTAAGGGGCCACATTGTGGAGGGCTTTAAAAACCAGAGGATGTTATAGTTGATCTTGTAGGCAATGTTGTTGCAGTTATTGTTGGCGGTGGTCCTCCACTTTCAAAGAGGACCAATGACTTTACAAGGGTGAAGTCTTGACTTTCTGGTGAGTTGGATTTAAGTGAGGCAGAGTTACACAAAGTTGTCAGCCTCATTTTCTTCCAGTTATCCAAGTCCAGTAGTGAGACAAAAGTCAGAATGACTGGTGATGGTCCAGGATGCAGTGGATAATCTTGGTCTATTTGATAACTTGACCACGCCATAAACATTTCACTAGGTCTGCTTCAGTCTTCTTCATGGCCATTGGAACCAATTGTTCTCATCTGCCCATGAAGAAGTCTTCACGTGCTTGGGGTAGACATTCCCCTAATCGATAGGTTTGAGACCTCTCAGTGACCTGGTTTAGCTTGTCTGCCTAGATGGTTTTATTGGGGGGTGACTGTTCTTCCTGCTACAGCTTCTTGGAGTCACACCTGAGAGTTGGGTGAGAGGTGGATGTCAAAGGTGGATGAGGTCTGAAAGGGGCTTGGCAAGCCCTCACACCTCAACACCCCACATACCCCAATACAC
Source organism: Gracilinanus agilis (assembly GCF_016433145.1). NCBI lineage: Eukaryota > Metazoa > Chordata > Mammalia > Didelphimorphia > Didelphidae > Gracilinanus > Gracilinanus agilis. The sequence continues at coordinate 166,062,858 of NC_058135.1, read as the reverse complement.
ATTGGAGGCAATAGGGAGCCACTGGACTTGAGTGAAGAGGGAGATCATATATTCAGACTTCCTTTAGGAAGATCAATTTGGACTGGTGTGGGAAGGGTTTTGAAAAAGCTTTGCTTCATTTTAGGAGCTCTCTGCGCAGAGGAGAAGCTGCTCTCCTCCATACCTTGGCTGAGGCTAAAAAAGTAGCTGTTTATGACCTCTCTCAAGGGCTTGCTTCTCACTCTTAAGTACTGATTTATGAAAGAAATATATTAGGAGCCCTTTCTTCCCCAAATCTGTTCTTCTACAAATTCAAAGTATGGAATTCAAATATCCCTGAAAGCAGTGAGACATTTTTTTTTGTGAGATCAGCCTTTCCCCAGTGGGCCCGTTAGGCATTTCCTGTTTTTCTTAGTCAGAAGACCCCCCCCCCCAAGCTTTAATTTCTCCTTTTATCTGTAGAAAAGTGAAATTAAGTGAATCTTGACAGCTTCTAACTCTCCACTGAGCTGAGAAATTAGCAAACCTCTGAGTTAAAGATGTGGGTTTTGCCTCCTTCACTGTTTTCTTTGAGGTTAGATAACCTTCTCAGAGTTTCAGATTCCATCCTGGCTTGGTATCGTCTCTAAACAAATGAAGGGTAGTTACCTCCTTGAATTAAGTCAGCAGCTAAATAGACAGTGGCCAGAACCATCTGGAGTGGCCAAAATGCTAATATTTTTTATAATTATGATTCGTTTCTTTCTGGTAATATTTGCTATTTAAAAAAATGGTTCAAAAAGAAACAAAGCACAGTCCCAAGGTGTGAATTTCAGGTTGGCTCAGGGTGCCAGGATGTCTGTGAACTAGATGCATTCAACTCAGGTAACAATTGGGTGTCAGCAGATGGCAAAGCATTGTTTTGTTTCCCAGAGTCCAAATTGATTTGTGTTATTATTGCCAGTGTTCCTACTTGTCTGGGCAGTGGTTCTAACAAGTGAGATGTAATCCTGGCTCATCTTATATAATTTAATTACATGGGTATTAATATTTTAAAAGGTACTTGTAAATGCAGACCTGGCTTCTTAGGCAGCTTGAGTCTTCAGTTGTAGAGCAGGTGAGATGAAAAAACAAACAAACCACAAAACAAAACAGAACCAAAAAAACAAACCCAACAACAAAAAACTGGAAGGGCCAGATGCCCCATGATGCTCCATTGCCCTCCTTAGGGTGGATGGCTGTGCTTTTAAGTGAGGCTGAGTCACCAGGATATTCCATTGACTAGATGTTGTGTCCACAGAATTGCCAAGGCTGTACCTTAGGTTGCAACTCTCCCTACCCCTCAACTGAATGTAAAAGACTTGGGAACTATGGGCTTATCTTCAGCCATTTTGTGCTACATTATTCTAAATTCCCAACTGTCCCCCGCTAACTAATTTATAATTAACTTGATTATTAGTTGCTTTCACAACAGTCTTAAAAAAGTAAAGGGATTTTATGAGCCGAGCATGGGCCTGGGAGATGGGAAAATGGGATCATCTCCTCATTCCTCCCACTGGTCCAACTGTTTGATTCTAGTCAAATGACTGAACCTCCTGGACCTCTTTGTTATCATATATAAAATTAGAGAATAGGATTAGATGATCTCTGAGGTCCCGCCCAGCTTTAAAAATCTGTTTATAAGGAACAAATTATGTGGTATGACTACAAACAACAAGGCTGAGTTTTAAACAAACAATATATAAACTCATAAAACCTTTGAGTTGAATTTATGACATGACAGATACCAGGAACAATCATAGCTAGCATTTATATAGTGTTTAAAGGTTTGCAAAATACTTTAATATTATCTTATTTGATCCTCACAAGAACCGTGAGAGGTAGGTGTTATTATTACCTCCATTTTACAGTTGAGGAAATTGAGACAGACAGGTGAATTGATTTGCCCAGGCTCACAAAATTGTTGTGTTTGAAACTGGATTTGAACTCATATCTTTCTGACACCAGAGCTAATAGTCCCTGTGTCACTTAGACATGGCCAACTCCTACAAAAATATATTTAAATTTATCAATAATTAAATAATACATTTTATTAATATAATATAAATAGCAAACATTAATAGTCTCTATTCTGCTTACAAAGAGAAAACCCCAAAGCAGGAATGCCTACTAAGACCCTTGCAAATTTCTTTAACACAAACTATTTTGGAATTCTGATTTATAATATTCTCAAACAGGACACCAAAATCTATGGTCAAGGTTGAGCAAAATTCAGAGTTTATGAAAGAGTTTGCTCCATCAAACAGAATAATAGATTCAATTTTTAGAACCTGTTCCCTTGTTAGATCTTCTTTTTGCCCTATGTGGTGGCATTTATCTGTGATCCATCTACCATTGAGTCTGAGACTGGTTGATCTCTTGAGCTTGGGTATTCTGAGCTGTAGGGAGCTAAACTGACTGGGTGTCCACATTGTCTGGCATCAATAGAGTGAGTTTCTAGGGTCTAACAGATTACCACAGAAGAGTCCAACTGACCCAGATTGAAAATGGAGTAGGTCAAAACTCCCATGCCAATTACTAGTTACTTATCAGGTCTTTGAATAGCCCCTATATTTCCAACCTGGATGTGATGGAGAGACCCAATCTTAAAAAAAAAAAAACAAAAAAACCTCTTCTCTGCCTTCTCAAATATAACTCAAGAAATTTTTCTATTAATTGAAATAATCAAAGACTTTGGGCTGAGCAGGAGAATGGGGCTTGAAGATGGGTTTGAAACTCGTTAGGCCTTTGATTAGAAAAATGTAAAAAGATTTCAACGCAGGACATCATTTTGGAATTGATAGTTTAAAGTAGACTAATAAGATTTCTCATTCTTTTGTCCAAAGGTTTGGAAAGTCTCTTTTTTCCAGTGGCATTGACTGAGCTCTACTGACCTTAGAAAATCCAGATGGTACAAATCATGTGCTTGATCATGCCTTGTCTGTAGCAAATGTTCAAAGTGAACAGATTAGTCTAAAGGTGACAGATAAAAGTGCTTTCTTAATATTTCTATAAGACAGGAGCTCTTAGTCTGGTTCCTCATAAGTCCCTGATGGTCACTCCACTGTCCATCTGCAGCTCCAGAGACCCCTCCCAGGATAAGCTCATCACTTTACATCTCATCACCATCACCTGCTGCTAACTCAAGCCTTGGCCACCAACTCTCTTAGCCCCATCATCTCTCTGATTAGAGGACTGGAGGGGGGAGTAGTATACTCCTCTTCAGCTCAACCCACTTTGCATCTATAGTTCTGTCTGGTTTCAACTCCAGGAGATACCTCCAACTCTGAGTGTACCCTGGTGTCTCTCTTCTTTCCCTCTTCCATTTCCTTTTGTTTGTTGTCTTCCCTTATTTGAATGTTAGTTTTCTGAGGGTAGGATCTGTCTTTCCTCTTCATTTGTATCCTTAGCTCAGAGGCAGCTAGGTAGCTCAATGGATAGAGCCCTGGGCTTGGGGTCTAGAAGACCTCAGATACTTCCTAGGTGACCTCTGTTAGCCTTAATCCACCAGAGAAGGAAATGGCAAACCATTCCAGTATTTTTGCTAAGAAAACCCCATGGACAGTATGATTTGTGGACCAAGAGGAGCTGGACATGATTGAACTACCCCAGAGGGCTTAGCATAGCCCCTGGTAAATAGCAGCACTTTAATAAATATTTATTGATTGATGGGTTGGCATCTGTATTGGTGAAGGGAGTTCCATATTGAAGATTCCTCATGTTGACAACATCACAGATCCTTTGACTATAACAATTGCAGTGCTGCCCTTACCCAAAACTTTTTGGGAAATTGCCTTTAGAGCCAGTTTAGGGAAAAAAAGATTCTACTAATTTGCAGTTCTGCCTGCAGGAGTTTGAATGAATGAATGAATGAATGAATGGTGAATGAATGAAAAAGCATTTGTTAAACACTTACTATATATCACACATTGTACTAAGGGAGGATGCAAGTACAAAACCAAAAGTGACCCAACCTGGAGGAGCTTACATTCCAGTGCGCAAGGCAACACATATAGGGAAATGGTGGCCAAGGAAGAGCAGTTTGGACTGGGAAGTTACTGGGATGGTGAATGGGGATACAGGGACACAGCCTGATGTGTCTCATCCTGGAACCATTAGTGGCTGAGTTGATGGGATTATAATTAATTCATGGTTCCATACCTTCAGGGGTGGAGGAAGATAGGAAAGGGTGAGACTGTGGAGATGGAGTAGAGAACGGTGACTGCAGCTTTCTCAAAAGACTTTCCTTGCTTTTCAGTTATTTTTACCAATTGATTGATGGGAGTCAGTTGTTTTAAATTGCATCTCTTCAATAATTAGTGAGATAGAGCATTTTTCAAGGGATTACTAATAATTTGTGTTTCTGCCTTTGAAAATTATTCATAACATCTGCCTAGTTATCTACTGGGAACTAGAGTAATCTTTGTAAATTTCTAAATGTGTTTTGCATTTTATTTTTATGTAATAGGAACTGCCCAACGAATGCCCAAATAACACTCCATTAAAAGAATATTAATTAAAAACAGTTTTAAAAAATCATTTGTTAACAGGAAATGGCAACATATCTTTAGTCTGACCGTATGGTGTTTACATTTACCATAATATTTGACCAGAGCTTTGTTGCCTCTCAGTTATGCCAATAGATGCTGAAAAATCCTTAGACAAAATGCAGTGCTCATATAAAGACCAAAAAACATAGGAGCAAGAGTCTCTCTCCCTAATATGATCAAGAATATCTACTGAGTGCAGAGTGTATGTATATATACACATATATACATATATATTGCTATACTTCTTTTTGCATACAAATCTTTCCACATTTCTCTGAATTCTCATACTCACTGTGATACTCCATTGCATATATATTCCACAATTTGTTTAATTATTCCCAAATCATTGGTAATATATTTTTGTTTTCACCATTTTATCACAAGCAATGTTATTTTAAACATTTTTGCATACATGGAATCTTTTGTGTAATTCCAAATTGTTTTCCAGGACAGTTGAGTCAATCCAAAGTTCTACCAGCTGTGATATAGAATACATCTTTTCTCATAGCCATTTCCTCTCTTGTCTTTGTTAGTTAGCTTTTGATGGATGGGAGAGGATATTTCAGAGTTGTTTTAATTTGCATTTCTTTGATCTTTTTTTGAACACTTTTTTTCAAGTGGTTGTGGGTAGTTTGTATTTCTTTATTTCTTCTTTTGAAAACTGTTCTTATCATTTGGTTATTTTTCTTTTGAAAAATGATGGTCTTAATCTTGAAGATTTGTGTTAATTTCCCATAGAGGTTGGATGCCAGACTTATCAGATATATTTAATGCAAAAATTTCCCCTAATCTACTACTTTTCTTCTGAATCTATCTGCATTGATTTTATTTGCATAAAAGCTATTTTGTTTTATATAACTGAGATTATCTATTTTCTCTTTAATGATCTCTTCTGTCCTTTGGCTATGAATCCTTTACAACCATAATTTTGAAAGATATAACTTCTTAACATCCTCTGTTTTTTAATGGTGTGACATTTTATATTCAGATCATTTACTCATTTGGAATTTATTGTGGTATATGGTATAAAGTGCTTACCTAAAACTTTTTTTTTTCAGATTGCTTTCTAGTTTTCCCAGCAGCTCTAGAAGAATTATAAATCCATTCCCTAAAAATTTGTGTTCTTATATTGGATGAAGGGGAACCATTTTTGTGGATTTCTTCCTAGGCCTTGTTAATTTAATTACTTCCACTGATCTATTTTTCTGTTTTTAATCCAATCCCTTGTAATTTTTATCATTATTGCCTTGTAGAAGGTAGGTGTGGAGCAAAGAAAATAAGTCTTTATTATGTACCTACTACATGCAAAGGCACTGCTGTAAGCATTTTACAAATATAATTTCATTTGTTATTTTTAGCATAATTTGGAATCTGGTTTATTATTTATTTATTATTATATTTACTTATAGTTCCTACCTTTTCTCACATTTTTGACCTTTTATTTCTCCAAATGAATTTTGTTACTGTTTTGTCTAATATTATAAAGTTACTTTTTGGCAATTTGATTGGGATAGCACTAATTTGGGTAACACCATCACTTTTACTTTATCAGAATGGCCTAACCTTGAACAAGGAATCTTTCTCCAACTACTAGGTCTTCTTTGATTTTGGCAAAACATTTATAATTTTAAAGTATGTCCTTTATTTAGTTACAAGGTGAGAATAGAAACCCCCATTCCAATGAAAGCAGATACAGATTAGACCTTGATTGAATCCATCAAAAATGTAAATTGGGGGGGGGGGAGTCTGTATTTTGAGAGGAATTAAGTCTTTAGACCATCTGATAAAAATCAGATGCGAGAAAAATCATTTGGGTAATATATTGATATTCTACAGCAAGGTGATACACAGCAGTGAAGACACTGGACCTGGAGTCAGGTTCCTCATTTGTGAAATGGGTATAATAATAGTATTTACCTCACAGGGTTGTGAGAATCAGATATTCATATCACTTTTCAAACCTTAAACTTTGAAATATATGGAAATGTCATCTTTTTTTGGATAGTATTTGCTTCTCGATTTCCTATTTTGTGAATTTAGGCATTAAGGCTTTAAAAAAAAATATTATTCAATTTGTTGATTTCTTCAAGTTCTTCCTTTAGTTGGATGTTTAATTCATTAGTATTTCCTTTCTTTTGTTAACATATATTCAAAGATACAAAATGAAGCTAAAAGAATTAAGAGTAAAATTAATAAGTTTCAGGATGTTATCTCATTATCACCTTTTTTTTTTTTTTTTAATCTTTACCTTCCATCTTAGAATCAATCCTATGTATTGGTTCCAAGGCAAAAGAGTGGCAAGGGCTAGGCAATGGGGGTTAAGTGACTTGCCCAGGGTCACGCAGCTGAGAAGTGTCTGAGGCCAGATTAGAACCCATTGAACTCAATCCATTGAGCCACCCAGCTGCCCCCATCACCTTCTTTAATAAAAAATATTTATTGTTTCTACAATTTGTTATTTGAGTCATATGCCATTTAAATTAATATCATTCTGTCTCCATGTCAGTTGGAAGATTTATTTGACTCAGTAGATAGAGCACTTTGTCTGGATTCAAGAAGCCCAAGTCCAAATTTGGTCCAAGGTCATATTTGGACTCAGGTCTACCTGGTTCCCTGTGCTCTATCCACTGCACCACCCTGCTGCCTTTACTCTTTATTTGGTATATTTCTTGCCATTTTGAGATAAAAGGAGGTATTTGGGCATAGAGACTACTTCTTTCTTAGTAGTAATGGAATAGAAAGATCTATGAATTGAGTATCAGGAGACTTGGGTTGTGGTGCCAGTCCTAGTCCAGCTGTGTAACCCCTTTCATTAGCCCTCTCTTGGCCTTAGTTTTCTCAGCTGCAAAGTGAAGTAGAGTAATGTAATAGAAAGATCACTGATTTTGGAGTCAGAGGACCTGGGTTCCAAGCTCTCCTCTGTCATTTATACTTGTGGGATCTATGGCAAGTCACTTGCCCCCTTCTGGTTTCCATAACTATAAAATGAGAGGTTGCACTAGAGGGTCTCTGACATCCCTTTTTTGTCTGCCCCAAGGGAAGCCTTGGGCTAGAGTGTCATAGCTTCAACAGTCTTTGTTTCTTGGTTGCCCGTAGGTAGGATGAGAGACCACAAGTTCATCTCCAACCCTGGAAAAGTGCTTTTCTGCCACCCTGCCCATGCCACACCGGACAGGAATCTATAGTAGAACATACCTGACCAACAGTCCTCCAGCCATTTCTCGAAAGACCTCCAGAGAGGGGGAACCCACCAGGTCCTAAAGTACAATTTCATTCAGTCACATGATTAACTTTCTGAATTATTTCAAACTTGGGAGAAGATTTATTCTGTGATCCCATCTGTTTAGACTCTAGTCAATGGGGCATGCCATGCCCACCTACCCTCCCTTCCCTCTGCTTCTTTAATCCCAGTCATCTAGTCTCAGCACCCTAAATTACACAACACTTCCAGAGTCCTCATCTCTCTTCCCACCAGCTTCCTCGCAGGGACCTTTCCAACCTATTTCCTAGCCCTTTCAAACATGACCTTGGGCTTTTCAGATAGCCCTTTTCTTCCTTGCTTTTGGTGAAATGTAGCCTTTTCCTTTAGGAAATTACATCCCTTTGTATTCTCTATCCCAGAGGCTATTCCTCTGACAACTCCTACCATTCCTCCCTGTCTTATAGGACCAGGAGAAAGGTTGGCAGATCCATTGCTCTTCACTGTCTCTTCTACTCTGAAGCATTTCTTGCCTCATATATGAGCAAGTTGGCATTCCACGGCTAACTAGAGGGCTATAATAAAGCCTTTGGCTCTCTCCCTCATCTATCCTCAGATTGACCGCTCCTCAGACCTTTCACCAGAACCCAATAAGCTTTGATTTGAAGGACTGGCGAGGATTCCAGGGGACAGAGATTTTGGAGCTCGTGTCTTTACTAGGGTATTTGTGTCCAGACGAGGATGACTGATCACATTGGCACATGGGGACCAGATTGGGGCAGGGGTTATAAATAATCTCCTTGAAAGACTAAAGCTTTGGGGAGATGAGTTAAATGAGACATCCCTCCACATCCTCTCTTGTGCCTTCTGGTCCAGGACTGACCATGAGGCATGAATTTCCACTATATCAATTGGTTTTTCTCATCCATTTCACTCCCTTGGATTTCCATGTTTTAAAGAAAACTTATTATTCCCCTACATTAAAAAACAAAACAAAACCCAACAACCTTTACTAAGTAGGCAGAAGGGCAATAAAGGCTAGTCAATGGGAGTTAAGTGATTCACCCAGGGTCCTACAGCTAGAAACTGTCTGGGGGCCAGATTTGAGCCCAGGACCTCCCATCTCTAAGAGGGTAAACTTCATTGTCACCATCTCTGATCATAATCTAATCCTTTTTACATTTATCTCCCTTTCACTTATACAAAAACTATTCAGAGACAGGAGGTCCTGGGTTCAAATATGACTTCAGACACTTCCTAGCTCTGTGACCCTGGGGCAGCTAAGATGGCTCCGTGGATATACACTTGCTTGACTTTTCATTTGGATTTTGTCCCTGCTACTCCTAGGTAGGTAATAACCTTCCCTGACATTGGTGTTTTCCTAATTGATGGTATTCATTGACCGGTCACGGTGTGGTGACAAATGACCTCCAAATTCCTCAACTTGTTCAACTCAAATGACCTTTTCCATTATATTTTAGCCCCAGGCTAGCATCATTACTTGGGTTTCACTGTCTCTAGGAGTGATTCCATCTCCAAGATGCTGAACTTTATTGTCTCCATCTCTGATTACAATCTTCTAATCCTTTTTACCTTTCCCTCCCTTTCGCGTATACAAAAGCTACTTCTCATCCTTATTATGACCTCTGTTCCACCTCTGGTTTTCCTTCAGTCCACCTCCGCCCACTCCAGCTTTTCCTGCTCTGGCATGCTTGCCTGGGAACACTGGACCTTTCTCACCCCATTGAATCAACAAAGAAATGTTCAGATGTATCGGACAGTTCCCACTGCTGAGTCTTCCCTGAAAGGGATTGTGGGAACAGATTGGTCAGCAGGATGTTCCAGGTTTAGCCTCCCTCAACATGTCATTCCATGTTCAACAACTAGAATCAGTCCTGCTGATTCATTTATTGGGTTACACCTTTAGACTTGCCTTGACCCATCTTTCTTCAGATTTAGGGGAGGACTTAGAAAGAGAACAATGGCTTATTGTGGGTGATGCTTCTTCCTGCATAGGTTTTTGTTTCTGTTTTTTAATTTTACCATGAGAATTCCTTTTTTTTCCCTTTCTTTCTGGCCTCCTCTAAGTGGAGTCATGGGCCTTGTGTTACTGCCTGGTTCAGAGTGCATACGGGATTGCATGGCACCGCCCTGATAGTCAACTAATTCTCCACGTGGGTTATGACAGGAGAAGAGCCATGACTCCCCAAGAGCCATCTGGTGTTGATTTTCAGGCCCAGAGATGCAAAATCAAGGAAGTAATAATTCTTATCTGGCCACTACTGCTGATAAAGTGGATTCACAAGGTGTTTCCACCCCTTCAAATAAAACCAGGAGATGAGCTAGAAAGACTCTCTCTTGGGGAGAAAAGATTCTATTGTAAGAGAGGCAGGGAATGGAGACCTGGATTCCATTCCCACTTTAGATACCTCTGAGCTACGACTCAGAGCAAATGAGGATTGGAAAACTCCCTCCCTACCTCACAGGGTTGTTATGAGGAGTAAAGCTGATAATAATATCTTTCATTTTGTAAACCTTAGAGCATTGTATAAATGTCAGATATTATCAGGAGCTAGGGGAGAAGTAATTTGTGTGTATACTCGAGGGGGAACACTTAGAAGCAATACAAGAGTTGTGTTTTTCTTGGATTTCTTGATGATTTTTGCTCTTTTAAGCCTTTGGTTTGATAGTGTGATATTATCTCAAGATGGAATTGGAAGAGGTGGCTCAGTGGATAATGATAGTAAATAACATGTATAGTGCCTTCTATGTGCCTGTGTTAAGTAATTTATAAATATCATCTCATTTCACCCTCACAATAATCCTGAGAGATGGGTGCTATCATTATCCCTATTTTACAGATGAGTGAACTGAGGCAAAGAAAAGGGTAAGTGGCTTGCCCAGGGTCACATGGCTTATAAGTATCTGAGACTGGATTTGAACTCTAGTCTTCCTGACTTCAGCCCAACATTCTATTTATTCTGCCACCTCACTCCACTGAACCTGGAGCCAGGAAGACCCATTTCAGTGCTTCCTCCTCTTCCTAATAGCTGGTATTTAGTGCTTTCAGCTTTCAAATTGTTTTACAAATGTTAATTCATTTAATCCTTACAATAACCCTCAGAGGTAAATGCTATTATTATCCCCATTTTACAGACAAGGAAAATGAGGCATCAAATAGCTAAATAACTAGCCCATGGCCACACAGCAAGTAGGTAGATCTCTCTGAAGCCAAGTTGCTTGCTCTATCCAGTATACACTTGACAGAAGTATTAATTGTGGACAAGTTGCTTAACTGTTGTCTGCCTCAGTTTCCTCATCTGTAAAATGAGAATAATAATAGCACCTATCTCCCAGGATTGTTGCAAGAATCAAATGAGAAAAATAGTTATAAAGCACTTTGCAAGCCTAAATGCCAGCTATTTTGTTGTCAATGTTGTTATTGCTATTATCTTTAGATGAAATTTTGCACATGGTAATAAAAATGAAGGCATTTGGAAAGCCTGCTAGTTCTTTGCCTGATACTGACCCAACTTTTCTTCCTATAAGAAGGCAGTGTATTAACAGAACACCTAGGATGTGCAGAGCAGTCCACTCTGTGCCAAGGGGTCACTTAGAAGAATAAGACACAGCTGCTGGGCAACTGGGACTCATGGTCCATTTGGGGAGGCTAAGGCATAAGTGCATGTGAACAAATGGCTGAGTAATAGGACATGACTGCCCTTTCCCCTCCCACCAGCCTCCTCTCCTCTCCAACACTGCTCCATCTCATTTTTTTATCCAAAAGAAAGAATTCCTAGATATAAGGCAGAGAGAAATGACAGGAGGCTCAAATGGGGCCATGTTTGTAAATCTCTTGGTAAATCACCAAGCTCCTTAAAAATGTCTGTTCAGTCTTATTATTAGAAACTCCTTCCCATCTTGTGTCAAAACAACTGGAAGGACAAAGATAGCCATTTCTCTTTGCATAATGAACAGGTAACTTGCTTCAGACGTACCTTCTCATTGCTCGATATTTTTTTTAGTGTGTTTAAAAGTCAGAAAGTTTATCCCATAACTTAATATTGAAATCTTGGTCTGCTTGGGCCTCGCTGCTCTTTAAGGGTGCAGATGAAAAGAGGAAATGTTTTTCATTTTTCTTGGCCTGGGAGGCAGAAAAAAAGGAAGACCAAAGATTAATGACCAATGAGTGTCCAGCTGCTGAAAAGCTCCATTGCTCTGACCTCACCAGAACATATCATATGAACTGTTCCAGAGCCAAAGACTTTTAAGGAAGTATAGAGAGAAGTAGAAATAAGATGATTTTTAAGAGTAACTAGAAGACCTTGAGAGCATGTTCCCCATGGCTGGAGAGATGGACCAAGACTGGGTAGAACCAAGGAGGATAGGTATGCAGGCTCATAAGATGCTTTAAAATCAGAATACATCATGGCAGCCAGTGAGATGTAGTGGAAAGAGTGCTGGGTTTTGAAGCAGAAAAAGAAACTTGAGTTTGAATCCTAAGTGGGCTGTTTAGTAGCTTTGTGACCATGGGGGAGTCATCAATCCTCTCTTAAGCTTAGTTTTATTGCCTATAAGACAGGAACATCATCTACTGTACCCAGGATTATGGTGGAGCCTGCTTATACTGGCTCAAGAGTTTAATTTTGTTTATGTTAATTTAATTTTATTTATAAATGATTGTTTAATTTTCAGCGTGAGTATTTATATCTCAGATATTGGCAAGTGCTACAAATTAGAACTTGATTTATTGTACTATTGATTGTCCAGATTTTAAAAAGTGATGAAGAAAATGTTAATTTAACGTGACCTAAACTGAAAAGTGTGGCTTATGTTTATTATTTTTTTCCCCAGAAAGCTGGTTGTTAAACATTTAATTTAAACATTATCACTGGTTGTACCCGCCTTAGGTAGATGCTGTGAGGATCAAATGAGATAATGTGAATTGCTTTGCAGACCTTAAAGTAGGATAGATATCCCTTCCACATCTTTCACAGGTCAGCATAAGAAATTAAATAGGAATTTTTAGGGAGTTTTTTGGAAGCTGTAGACTACACAGAAAAAGGTTTAGAAACTCATAAATGCATAAAATAGATGTATGGTATTGTATAATATCAATATTTTATCTTTTAATACCATAAATATATACAATTTCTTTTTTTTAGGTTAAAATAAGTAAAAAGTTAAAATTTGTGAAAAGATTGCAAAAGCCAGCAGATGTCACATAATGATCCAGAAATGTAGAGATATCTTAGCATTGACTATCTATAGCTTCTAACCAAATACTTAACTCAAATTTTACAATAAGGTACTATAAATACCCCATAAAAGAAAAAGAAAAAATTCAGACTTCTCCCATATGAAGGAAGGGCCTAAAATTTTTTCATTGATTTTTGACATCACGGGGGCACCTCACTTGCAACCCCTTAGAAGTAGAAGAGATACCTATATATCAATTTTCATGATTATCATTAGATTATCATTATTATTAACAACAATAGATACTATTACATATTAGAGTAATGATTCTCTGTATTTTCTAGAATAAAAACTGTGGAGGCAGAGGGAAAATGAGCAAATTATATTTTTATTAAATTTAGCCTGGAACTCAAGGCCATTTGCACCAGATTCTCCTTGGTGAAGAATGATACCTTGCAATGGTGAGCCTGGATGAAGAAGGAAGCTGGTGAGAACTTGGGACAGGCAAGATCTTAATTCTTCTGGCTTCTGGAGTCAAGATGGGACACCCATGGTTCCAAGTTCTTTCAGGGAGAGATCTCTGGAGGGAGAGAGATTCTGGGAAGAAGCTGACATGTACAGGAGTCGATGTCTTGGATCTTGGCTCTGTTTCCAGTTTACCATTCTAAAAACTTTAGAGAATTTCCTCTTGGTTGAGATCAAGGACTCTCTATTTTATGATGTCTCTCAGAGGGAGACACTCTTCATATTGTGTAGGAGATTCTAATCTGTAAATTTTATGATTTCTGTTTGCTGTCCACTTGGATAAATGGGTTTATTTGCTTATTCACTAAGTGCAATTGTTTTCTGGTGACTGGCATTTCGTGGGAAGATAATCAAGCCTTTGAATATGTAGTTTGGAGCAATTCTTTCCTGTTAAAAGGATAGTTAGTGACCAGAAGCAGAGCTTCTAACTAAAAAAACGATTTCTCTTAGATAAGCAGTATTTAGCAGGGTGGGGTGGAGGAGAGGAGAGGGGCTGGCTTTGAAACCCCAGTCTCTTACTCTTCTCCTGGCCAGAATCAATGTCTTTTGGGGAAAAGTAGGAAGAAGAGGCTCTAGAGAAATCTAATCACACCTCCCTGCGAACCACATCTAGGCAAACCCCTGTGGACACACACAAACTAGATAGGCAGCAAACACCCACACAGCCTTTACATAAGTTTTCTAAACCCAAGGTTGATTAAGCAAAAGTTCCTGCTTTATTTAAAATTCTTAGAACATAGCACCACACTCAGTATCTCATGTTGTGTTTTAGTGGAAATAACCCAGAACTGAGAGTTGGGTCTTGGATTATAGTTCCACATTTGCCACTAACTAATCTGGATGATCTTGGGCAAATCATTGAACATCTCTGGGTCTCCTTTTCCCTTTCTATAGGATGATTAGCTGAATTTGATCTTTAAGATTCCTTTTAGTCCTAAAATTCTCTGATCCTGTGACATTCAAATCCACAATTACCAAGGGCTATAAACAAAGCAGAAATCTTTTGTTAAAGCAATTATTTGCTCTGGGAATAGCAGTCTAAAAAGAGACACAACTCATGAATTTGCTAATTATTCTTCTCTGATTAAGACCAAGACTGTCATTTGGCTATTAGTGATAACATGTAGATTTAAGTATTTTCATATCAGAATTTATCACTTTTCATTGATTAACAAGACTTGAATCAAGTCACTCATTGGAACTCAAGAAATCCTCAGCAGTTTGGCAGGAAACAAGGTGGCCCATCCCATCTTTACACCTGTTCTTCCTCCAAATTCTTCATTGGTTATCTCCATTGCAGCCTGTTCCTGTCCATTAGGACTCTATGATCTCAGTCATTCTGGAATGTGAACAACATAGTAAACCAATAGGGAACTGGATACTAAACCATGTGTATCACATATGTAACACATATAATGTGTGCTAGGGAAAAAACTGAGTGTGATATGAGAGCATTTATGTCAGAACATGTGTGCAATTTTTGTGGAAATTAGTCCTATCCAGACTCACGAGACAACTCAACAGGGTCACAATAAATTTTAATTTAGTTGATTCAATTTTAACAATAATAAAATAGTTGGTAAATATTCTTGCTGAATTTGGAAAGGATGTATCAGTTTAATTGTTCTTCAAATGGAGCTTTGTACACTGCCCGAGAATTGTTGATTCAAAAATTTAAAAATGTTAAAAAAATTGAAAACTGAGATAAATTTTAAGCAAAGAAAAAGTCACCTCAAGTATCAGAAGTATTTATTGTTTATATGTTTAATGTATATATTTATACTTTTAAAAAAACCATTTAAAAGTCAGGAATAACAATTGACGAAGTGCTTTCAAGTTCTCAAAGTGCTTTACCTAGTTATCTTATTTGACCCTTATGACACTCCTCTGAGAGACGTGTTAGTATTCTCTTTTTACAGATGAGGAAACTGAAGCTGAGAGAAGCGAAATGATTTTCTCAGACTCACACAGCTATTAAGTATCTGAGGCTAGATTCTAACTCTAACTCCAAGTGAGGCACTATAATCATTATATTTCAGAGGAATTGCTTCCTAAAAGAGTTATTTAAAAATTTGGTAGTATACCAATAAAACTATATGTATATGGATGGAAAGACTGGGACCCAATAAGTCTCTCCTCTTTAATGTCCATATGTGTCTTTTATAACATTTTGCAAAGTTTATTTTCCCTCCAATGGATCTCAAGTTGAAAGATGGCACAATATCAAAGAAGCGAAATTAGAAAATGTATGAATTGGGGTCTGTTTGCATTTCTGTTGTTAAATGTAATCATTTATTTTTTGGAAGATTTCCTACCTTGATTAAAAGTAGAATAGACCATGAGCAAATTAAAATTTGAATTCTACAATTGCATTTGAATTGTATTTGTCTTATATTTCATTGCTGAGACCCAGACTCAGACAACATGTTTTCATGTATTAATATCTGAATTGAAACAGAGTCTTAAACTGACCAGGGATCCTCTTTTTTGCAATGCTCAAATGTACCTATGCTTTCACTAATTTGGAAATTGCCTTCAATAATGCAGATTGCAACCCATTCAGTCTATCCTTCCATAAGTTCATAACAAGAATGTCCACCCGATGTGCTGGAGGCCATCTTTGCCTTCTCCTACCTTTGGATCACTCTGGCCTGGCCCTTGTCTTCTCTGACTCTTCCTATGTGGCTGGTTTATCTTATAAGTCTTACTCCTGTTCTTTCACCATGTTCTTCATTGGTTATCTCCATTGCAGCCTGCTCATACCCACCATGCCCCTCTCCATTGCTCTTCAAGACGCACTTAGTTTTCATTTTCCAGAGGTGCCATTTTCCATGTCTCCCTGTCATATGGAGAGACTGATAGAATGTTGGTGTTGTAGAGATAGACCTTTGCTTTCTTGGGAAGCTTGGACCAGTAAAGGAGCATCCATTACTGAGCCCCCCTTTATTATTACACTTGTAATTTCCCAATGGCAACCCAAACTATTCTGTTCCTCCAATTCAACTTTGTGTTCTCCTTCTCCCCCTCTCTATTGTCTGTCTCAGATATACATGATGGAATCATTCTGTGGGGTGTCCATCCTTCAAAATGCATGTGGAGATCTGAGGATGACTGTTCTCTCTACTTTATCTTTCCTGAGCAGGTGGACAGGACAAACTCTTTTAAGTGATTATAAATCTCTCCCAGAAGGCTTTGTAAGGTTCTAGGGGCACGATACAATCAGTACAATTTTGTCTGCAAACTGGAACACCTGGAGGACCTCATCACAAGGAATCCCTCTGACCTGGATTCTGTGCTGAAGGTCCACCACGATGATGAATAACTTAAGGGGAAACCAACCTGTGGTTTTGTTTAGTTCCTAGCATTTATAGACCGCTTTTAGGTTTGCACAATGCTTTAACCATATTCTCTCATTTGATCCTAGCATCAACCTTGGGAGGGAGGTACTTATGTAACCCCAATTTTATAGTTTCTTTAAACTCAGGCAGACAGAAGCTAAGTGACTGCCCAGAGTCACACAGCTCCTAAGTCCCTGAGGATTTGAACTGTGGTCTTCCTAACTTTAGGTCTAGTACTCAATCCACTGTGCCATCCAGGGTTTATAAGAAATAAAATGCTTTCAAGAAACAATAAGCACCATGTAATCTTATATTCTCTAAATTTTTCAGTTAATTATAAAATGGTAAGGATAAATATTGCTTATGAATGCCTACTTGATCTCTTCTAATACCTTCATTGATGATGCCTTCAATTCACATATAAACAACTTTCATTAAGATTTTGTAAGAAAGTAAACAGGCCAGTAGACATCAGTGTTCTCTTAGTCACTTTTTGTGGAGAGGGATAATAAGGTCCAAGATTTTTTTGTACATTTTTGATATCTTCCCCACCTTGAGATGCCTCCTGTGTTAAACCCTGTTATGTTTGTAATAACAGGGATGTCGGGAAGCTGATGGTCTGGCCAGGGCCAGATGCCTGCAAGACACTCTCCTCCCCCACACAGGCTTGAGTGAGTGGGGAGGGGGCAAGTACTCGTTGCTCTCAAACCCCTCCTACTCAGCAGTTAATTTTCAGTTGAATATGGAAGCAGGGCAGTGACTTCTGACAAGGCTCAGCAAAGCTTATCTCTAATAATGTTCTCAATTTATATTCCCCACAGGTCAGATTGAGGACTGAGTAGAAGCTAGATATCTTGATGTTAAGGACTGAGAAGGAACAGACTTCTTAGGCTGGCAACTGACAGGAATCAAGCTTAATGGCTGTAGTGAGTATACCCAAATAATATCCAGGCACTGCTATCAAAGATAAAGCTTATATTGATAGAAGAAAGAACGGGAAAGCAAGAGGGGGTAATTAGGATTTGGATAAGAACTGGGAAGCCCTGAACTGTCGGGTTGAAGCTGCCCCTTCCCCCCCAGGAGGGAGCGGCAGACCTTTAGCTAACTTGCCCTCAAAGCTAATAGTAATTACTTCTAATATCTAAATAATTAAATAATTATTATATTGATGCTGAAAAGGTCTAATCCCACTAGACAGGCAAACTCCTGAGTAGAAACCACAATGACTTTTGCCACTATGGCCTCCCCGGCGAACCCCAAATCAGGAACAGAGAGATCTGCTCCCTTCAACTCCCAGAAATCAACTGTTTAACTCCCTACCAACTGCCCCCTCACCCAAAGTTCTCCAGGGGGGGTCCCCTGGAATTCTGGGTGAGGCTTGACCCTGTATTTTGCAGGAATTCCATGCTGCCATTTTCTATATTACAACCCTCAACTTTCTCACTGTTGTTGCCCCCAGCATGGATCTCCTACACTTATTCTAATTTGGCTGTTTTTCTTGCTTTGTCTTTTTACTTCCATTTTTCCATTTCTAATTCCACTCTAAGAGCCCTTGGGACTATGATGTTGGAGTTAAAATGGTTCCACTGTCCTTTTGTAGTCCCCCTCCCATTTTCATCCTGGAATTACTTTGCAATTATGTGCTCAAAGATACAGAGATGAAAGGGGGCCTTTGAGGCTATGCCATGGAGGAGAGCCTACCGCCCTGAGGTTCTCCTCTCCTCATAGGTGACCCTATTACCACCGTTTTTTGATGGACCCTTGACTTTGAGATCCCTCCTAGGTTTAAATTTTTTAATCCAACACCAGGACTTCGGCAGCTATTTCTTCTTCTTATTCAGTCATTTCTATTCTGTCATTGTTCCATCATTCAGTTGTTTAGTCATGTCTGACTCTTCATAACCACATCTGGGGTTCCTTCTCTGGATAATTTTACAGATAAGGAAACTGAGGCAAATAGGGTTAAGTGATTTGCCCAGAGTCACTTAGTGTGTAGATAGAATTTACTCCCCAAGACTCTCTTACCTGGCATGCTGCATGAACATAGGGAGGATAAAGTTTTGGTGTGACCCTGCCCCGCTCTCTCTTCTTCCCTGAACACCACTGAAGAAGCTGGCTGAGAGCCAGGCAGAGGAATCTACACACATGATCATGCTTAAGTTAGAATAGTAGGCTTTGAACTATTTTTTCTTCTGCTTCAAGTGATTATTAATAAACTTTATGAAAAATAAGAACTTGAAGTTATTTATATTAATTTAATTCTTACATTTTTGGTGAACCACTATGGAAAAAGAATCCTTAATTTTCTTTTATGAAAACTTTTGAATAAAGAATAGGGAGTAGATCAAAGACATGTTTCTCTCCTGTTGCTTCTGGCGCCCCGTCTGTCTGCCTGCCCACTGGACTTAGCCAAAACAGATAAGCCGCTTCCCACTGTATCCCACCACAAGTTATGGTAGTCTGTGCTCATCTACCCGCCTGGCCTCTTTGCCTACCCCAGCTTCCTTCTCACGGCTTCTGCTGCAGCGGCCTCCTGGGAACTGCTGATTCCCTGAGATTCCTGCATGGAGGGTGAGTGGCTGAATACAGCTGAGTAGCTGGTCCCCTGCCTCCCCCACCCACTACCATGTGGGTCTCAAGTGTATGCTAGCCTCTTAAACTTCCAGCTTAGTGCTCCCCCTGCGTGTAGAGCAGCACAGTGTGGGAAGCCACTGAGTCAAGAGAAGCTCCTTCCATGCTGCCTACCCCCAACCCCGTTTAGCTTCCAAGTAAATTTTAATACTAACCCCCGGGGGGTGCATCTGAGTGGCTCACTGGATTGAGAGCCAGGCCTAGAGATAGGGGGAGGCAATAGGTTCAAATCTGGCCCCAGAAACTTCCTGGTTGTGTGCAAGTCACTTAACCCCCCTTGCCTAGGCATCTACACTCCTGACCATGAAGGTGAGGAGAAAGCTTTTGCCTTTTTTTGCTTTCCCTCCCAAACTTAACCTTTGACTAAAGTCTTTCAGCTGCCCCCCATTTTTAAACTAGTTAAGTGGGGTGTGTCTAAGTATGGCATTTAAAACTATGGCCCAGACTCTAAGGGAGCAGTTTCCTCTCCATTTGAAACAGCTCTTGTTCCCAGAGAACTTTACTGAGTTTGAACTGCTCACAGCTTCAGAATTGCTTTGTTTAGTACTATTCCTGGGAGTGCTATTACTAATTGGATATTTTACACTTTATTTATCTATTTATTTATTTATCTAAGAAATAGTTGAGGGCAATTGTAGGAGCAACAGGATTTTGTAGACAGTAGATCCCTTGTTATGGGGAAATCACCAAGCCCCTTATAGTTCTGACAAAAATTCAGCCCCTGACTGCTTAAATTAGAGATGGAACACCTGTCAGCTCTTTCAAAATCAAAACAGGCTATCTTGTTTGCCTCTCCTCTAGGCATTCCAGATTACAAAAGCCATTTACTTTGTATGCATATGAATAGATAGGGATAGCTTCAAGTGTTTTAACTCAACTTTTGAAACCTCTTCAGTGTCTAGTTGCTTATTATTTGGCCCAGCTAGACCCAGTACCTTTAGGAGCATCACCATGTCTTAGAGGCGTAGCTGCTATAGTTTTGTTAGTAACTAAAGCTGCTGATTTAGTCTTGGGATGTCCATTAACCATAATTTGCCCACATGAAGTCAAAGCATTGTTGCTAAGATGTAGAACATAGGCATTTTTTGATCAAAGACTCAGTGGGTATGAGGTAACCTTGTTAGGTAATGAAAATATTATCTTAAAAGGCTGTACAGTTCTTAACCCTGCAACTTTGCTTCCTGATTTACAAGTTTCAAGAGAACCTTTGCACAGTTGTGAATCTTTAGTGTACAAGCAGGACCTATATCACTCCATGACCTACATCCAGGAGACAAGGTATATATAAAGAACTTCCAGCACATTGGGAGAAGTCAGCCTGCTTGGGAAGGTCCATTTCAAGTCCTGTTAACCACTCCAAGTGCTATCAAAATTGGAGAAAAGGACTCTTGGATCCATAGCTCACATGTAAACAAATACCTTCTGTAGACACTGAGTGACTGTATCTTGTCATGCTTATTGTATTTGCTGATTGTTTTAAGATTTAATTTTGTTTTTATGTTTACATATTGCTCTAATCTAAAATATTTTGTTACACTATGTCACTTTCAGTTACTATCTTTTGACTATTAGCTATATGTTTTGTTACATTATCTTTATTTGTACTATTCTATGCCTGGACTGGAGAAAATATCATTATAATAGTCCATAGCCTAGTTGGACAAACCCTTTCCATGGCATAACCATGAGTCCTTATGGATACTGGGTTTGTCACCAGATTCATTAAAGTCACATGTTGTCTAAACAGCCTTTTGTTACTTTTTGCCTTTGTTAATTGTCACATAGATGGTGATGAATGGACTCCATCAAACTGGTTACAACTTGTATCAGTAACCTTTGAAGACTTTAATGAGCTCTTATAATTTTGGGGATTTTGGTACTTAGAATGCGCATTAGCTGTTGTACTACTTAAAAAAAAAGCTGTTGCCTGGTAAAAAAAATTATATAGACTCACACTGTGGATCGTGGCCAAGTTAAAAGGGAATAGATCTAATTTTTAAGTGAAAAACCTTTGTTTTGTGCCTCTGCTTGGCTGACACATTATCATGGAATATGAACTATGGATTTTTGATTTTTTAAAATTTTATTATTGTTTTTCCTCATGTGCAAAAAGATATTTGAATTTTCTTTCTTCTCTTATTTTTTGTACTTGAAGTACATGTGACCAGTATTTTTGTTTTTTTGATTTTGCACTAAAATTAGTTTAAATATCCATTAGCCCTAATATTAATGCATACTCAAAAGCTTTAGACTATTGAAGCCTGCCATTGATTGTTAAATATTAATGGGACTTTGACTAATAATTGTATCTGATTTCAGAAGAAGGGATCACAAAAGAGCCATTGTACAGTGCTGAGAAGCACAAGGTGAAGGAGGCCAAGCAATCCCAGTCGAATTGATGAGAATTTGCACCAAGACAGAGGACTTGTTTTGGGTTTCGAGGAAGCGGTTGTTTGACAACGTCAGACACAGGATTTCCCTGTGCCAGATTCGATACACTTTCCCTACAATACTTCCCTATCCCTGTGAGTGAAGGTAAAATCAGGCCAGGGAATGCTTTTTCCCTTTTGCTTCAAAGTCTAGTCCTTTTTTTCTCTTTCATAATATGGCAATTTTTCTGTAGTCCTGGCTGCTGTTTGGGTAAGTGTATAATTGCTTCTGTGTAATCAGACTTTTGCAGCCCAGGCAGGACTCTAAATCCCAGCTTCCCATGTTCCTTCTCATGTTATGTGCTAACATAGGGAGGATATATTTTGATGTAGCCCCACCTCTTGCTCTGTTTTCCCATTATCGTGGCTGGGAAAGTAGGTTTTACTCAGGCTTTTACTTTTGTCCTTTTATTTCTTCTACTTCAAGTGATTATTAATAGACTTTATAAAATATAATACTTGGAGTTATTGGATGTTCATTTTAATCTTACATTTTTTGGCGAGCCACAAAGGGATAGAATCCTTGAATTTTTTAAAGAAAGCCTTTGAGTAAAGGATAGGGAGCAGATAAATTTTGCTCCTGCTGATAAGCTGCTTTTCCCCCCATGCTGGTTTTTTTTTCATTTTTCACAAGTCACTCTGCCCTGGGGCTCCTGGCCTAAATGGATAAGCTGCTTCCCACCTCTTCTACTGTCTGCAAGCTAGTGCACTCTGTGCCCAATTGCCTGAGGGTTTGAGAGCCATTTAGAAGCACCTTGTTTTTTCTGTACAGAGGGTGATGTATAAATCCCTTTCCCCTCTCTACTCCTACTGTGAGTCTCAAGCCTGTGCTAGCTGCTTTTCAGCAGAGGAACACGGTGTGGAGCAACCTTTCTACACTATCCACCCCAACCCTAGCCTAGCTAACCTAGGGGGGCCTCCATGCTCTTGGTTGTGTGGGTGGGGACTGAGGTGTCAGGGGGTCACTGTTTTTACCCCTTGGAAAGAGGGAAAGGAAGGTTACTCTTCCAAACCTCTTCACTTTACTCCCATTCAGTACATACTAGGGGAGCGCCACCTCCAAACAGAAAGTAAAATTGCAAGCATGGCTCACTCTGAAAGAACAGTGCATTACCAAAGTTTTAGGATGTTTTTTCTTCCTACTGTTCCTGGGTGCCCTTGTCCTTGCTGTTAGTTTAAGTAATCATGACATGCATATGGGAGATTGATCTCCCTATACCCCCTTGCATTTTAGCCTGCCCAGTCTCTATAATACATCCAATATGGGGTTTGTCCACACTATGCTCAGTGTGGAAATTTACCCCTGTATGGGGAACCCCAGAAGTGTGACCAATGGAATATAAATGGATGATGATACTCAGGAGGGGAAGGAACCTTAAAGAGTCTGGAGGTGAATTTTAAGCCTTTTCAGACTTCATTTGCCTTATTGATGTTAACTGCTTCAATTTGTTCCCCTCAAAATACTGAAGAAGCCTCTGTAACTCAGCTATCAGAATTGGAGAAAAGGACTCTTGAATTTAGTGCCTGTATTTTGTTACATATATTGTATTCACTGATTGTTTGTTTTAAGATTTAATTTTGTTTTTCAAGTTCACATGTTAATCTAATCTGATATCTTCTGTTATACTAAAACATTTTCAACTACTGTGTTTTGACCATTAGCTATATATTCTGTTGCACTGTCTTTATTTGTACCCTCCTCTATGACTGGACTGAAGAAAATACCATTATAAAAGTCCATAAACAACTTAGACAAACCCTTTTCTGTGGCAAAACCATAGGTCCTTATGGATGCTGTGTTTGTCACCAGATCCATCAAGGTCACATGTTGCCTTAATGGCCTTTGTTAATTGTCACATAGATGATGATGTATAGACTCCATCAAACTGGTTGTTACCTGCATACAACCTTTGGAGAATTTAATGAGTTGAAAATTTCAATTTGATTTTAAGAGATCTTCAGAAGTGATTATCAGATATCTAGTAGAACCACTACCTCAGATCATTTTCCAATCTTTGAGTTGTTTGTAACAAGAGGTAAGGGTCCATTTAGTAGCTGAAATGAAGTGTATAGCACTGTTGTATTCCCCACCTCTACATTTACTAAAAATGTAATGGATGAGACATCTGAAGTGATTTTCACTATTGTAGTCCTTACCTCCACATTGCAATGGATGTGACATATAAAGACATGCCTTTTATAACTGCTACATTCTCGTACTAGAGGAGGGAGGTTTCCTGAGAGGCTTGGTTATCCCGTGATGGGTTATAATCTCATTCAGGAGGTGGGAAGATTTTCCTAGAGGGCTTTGTAACCCCTAGATGGGTTTTTATATTTGTAATTCTTCAGCTTACTCTACCCTTTCACCAGAGTGATCTAGATTCTTGGTGATATTTTAGACCCAAAAGGTTTTCAATAAAATAAATGGGTTACTTGTTCTAGATTGCTGGTATATTAGGAAAGTAAGTTAGTCTGTCTGTAACAGGCTATAGGACAATATGACTGTCTGGAAAAATGCAATCTGACTGCTATTTGGGTTTATAAAAAGAATACAGGTTTATTTCAAAATCCAAAACAAGGAAAGGAAGGAGGAGCAGAGGATTTCCCTAATCTCTAAGTTTCTAACTCCTCCCTCCAACCTATAGGGGGTTCTCGCAAAACCTTCTTCTGTTTCTTGCAGCTTCTTAATCTATTATGCCTACATTAAACCCCCAAACCCTATCTAGCTTCTTGACGACTGCCCCCTCAATATAGTTGGTTGACTTGCTTATAGTTCAGTTGGATAAGGTGAAAGGATTGGCAAAGTCACCCTAGTGGCTCCACTCAAAGTCCAGTCAACTGTCTGGGCCTCAGCTCAGACAGACAGCTTTCTTGGTACAAGTTGGCTTATTTTTAGTAGTAGATGGAAATATATCAGGGCACTGGAACACAGGAATTAGGACAAGGCACAGGAGAAATCCAGATGAATCTGATCTCTCCCTTGGAGACAGATGGTTGAAAATGGGAATCTCAGGAGCAGGGCCAATGGCTTCCAACAGAAAGTCTGTTAGCCCAGGTAGGAAGTGATCCCTCCAAACTCCACAAGAGACAGGAACACCTCCCCCCCCCTTCCGACTCTTGGAGTCTCCTTAAATTCATTCCTTACATTCTTTGGAACCTTTCCTATTCTGTTCCATGCATGAGCTAACCCAGCTCTGCAGAGTAACTCACAAACCTCTGCAAAAGCTTTTTCTTTTGCATTTTACCTTTTCAATCAGCAGTACAGAAGTTGCTTTTTTTTCCTGGGTTGTCCTGCCAAATTTTGGAATGATTGCAGTAATAGACTCTGTTAGCAATATCTCAGCCAAGGTTGAAAGATTGGCTAGATCTGGAAAACTTGTGACAAGTATTCATGAGCTTCAAAGGTTTTTTAAATGTCACATAGCAACTCATGTGAATCCTAATGCTAGTGGGTTTGTTTGTTATTGTCATTAACTGGGCTATTGTGATTTTGAGAATTTTGGTACTTCTTTGAATGTGCATTAGCTACTGTGCTACTGTTTTAAAAAGCTGTTACTTGGTGAAAATTATGTGCACTCACACTGTGGATCATGGCCAAGTTAAAAAGGAAATGGATCTCATCTTTGGGTGAAAAACCTTTGTATTGTGCCTCTCCTTGGCTAACACAGTGTGCCACTGATTGTGAACTATATATTTTTGATTAAAAATTTTTTTATTATTGTTTTTCCTTGTATATGCCATAGAGTATTTGAGTTTTCTTTTTTCTCTCATTTTTTGTACTTGAAGCACATGATACTAGTGTTAATGGTTTTTTAAATTTTGCACTAGGGTAAGTTTTAATGAACATTTTAGTTCATTAGCCCTAATGTCAATGCATACCCAAAAGCTTTAGACTTTGGGAACCTGCCATTGATTGTTAAATATTATGGGACTTTGATTAATGATTGTGTCTGATTCCAGGAGAAGAGATCACAAAATGCCACTGCACAGAGCCAAGGAACACAAGGTCAAGAAGACTAACCAATCGCTGTGGTCTTGATGAGATTCTGCACCAAAAGAGGGGACTTGAACTTATTTTGGGGTTCAAGGAAGCAGCTGTTTGCAAAGTCAGATGCAGGATTCCCTCGTGCCAGATCCAGACTTCTATCAAGTACCTCAGTTTGGCTGCTGTTTTGGCTCCCCTATCTCTGAAAGCAAAGGTAAAATCAGACCAGGGAGATGCCTGCAAAAACCACATACTGCATCAAAAGATCCAGAATGAACTTTGGATTGTAATGAATTGAAATGAGAGGGGTTGAATACATTTACTCTGAATGTAAACTCTTATGCCATAGGGGATTGTCCTCTAATTGGCTTTTTGTCAGTGTGCCAAACAAACATTGGCTTTGCTCTCTTTCTCTTTTATTTCCCTCTTATCCCCAAATTATTGTAATTTCCCCTTATAAAGTGCAACATTGTATGCACCTTTAGTAAAAGATCTTTAGAGATATAAGCTGGTTATGTATAATGATTCATTGGGGAGTCTAGGCATGTAAATCTGGGAGATTCCAACATGCTCACCTCCCAGTGGAATCACAGTGGGGATTGGGTAGATAGAACTTACTCCCCAAAATTCTCTTACCCAGCATCCCATTTACTTGCTTATGCTGTGTGTGAACGCTGCGTGAACATATGGAGGATAAAGTTTTGGTGTGACCCTGCCCCATTCTCTCTTCTTCCCTGAATGCCACTGCAGAAGCTGGCTGAGTCAGTCAGGAGAATCTACACACATGGTCATACTTAAGTTAGAATATTAGGCTTTGAACTTATTTTTTTTATTTCATCTACTTTGAGTGATTATTAATAAACTTTATGAAAAATAAGAACTTGGAGTTACTGATATTAATTTAATTCTTACATTAGCTAGTAAGTGTATAAGGCCAAATTTGAACTTAGGAAGATGAGTCTTCCTGACACCAATCTGGGCACTTTATACATTGTGCCATCTAGGTGCGCTGTCTCTTCTTAGAAGAACACATGCCAAGAACAGAATAGTGTGGTCTACTGATAATGATAATAATTTTCAACAAGCCTTAAGGCTTTCAGAAACTTTCTTGATGGTAACTTGTTTAAATATTGAGGATTGTTTCCATTATATGCCATATTCTTTTTCTCATCCTTCTTTTTCTTGTGTTTTCCTCATTCTCATCTTTACTCTGACAACTCAATGGGGTGACTGTACCCAGACAGCTGACTCAGAGATAGCTCCCACATCAGTCACAAGTCTTTTTCTGTTTGTTAAAAATCAAACCTCATTCATTCTTGTGCAGTTATTTTGATGCTCTCCATGTTCTCTATGTGGCACAGAGGCATGATGCTTCTCTATAATCTATCCATTACCTGGGGTATGACCACTGCACATGCTACAGCTTCTTGAAACCACAGCTGAGAGCTGAGCGTTAAATGGACACCAGAAGTGATTAGTAGCCCTGTAAAGGGCTTGGCAAACCCTCCCCAAATATATGTGCTAGTCCTCGTCAGATGCCCATATACCCTAGTAAAACCATCTTGATGGATGGGCTACACCAAGTTGAGGGGAACTGAGAGGTTTGAAACCTATGGATGAGTTAGGGGGATGTCTAGCCTGAGCATGTGAAGACTTATCCTGACCAAATGGGTGGATGGGAATAATTGGTTCCAGCGGCTGTGAAGGTTGCTGAAGGAGGTGCTATGGATCTCTTAGAGCTTGGTCAGACAATGAAGACACCAAAGTCATCCACTACATCTGGGGCCAGTTGTCCTGACTTTTGTCTTGGCACTGGACTTTGATGACTCTGAGTTTTTTTTTTTTTTAATTTTTTAAACCCTTAATTTCTGTGTATTGACTTATAGGTGGAAGATTGGTAAGGGTAGGCAATGGGGGTCAAGTGACTTGCCCAGGGTCACACAGCTGGGAAGTGTCTGAGGCCAGATTTGAACCCAGGACCTCCTGTCTGTAGGCCTGGCTCTCAATCCACTGAGCTACCCAGCTGCCCCCTTTGATGACTCTGAAAGAGAGCGTGAGGCCGATGACTTTATGCAATTCTGCCTCACTTAAATCCAATTCAGATACAAGTCAAGATATCTCCCCATGATGCTACATACACTAAGACTTTGTTCACTCTGTTGCATTTTCAAATATACTGTGGGCTACACTTGCAGTCTTCCTTCCCATCCTCCAATTCTATCCCAGTCTACCCAAACATACATACTTACTTCCTAATCCTCTCTTACTTTAGGCTTAAAACATCCAGAGTCTTTATCCATGTTCAGTTATTTTTACAAAAGAATGTCTAATACATTTTAAGATTTGGTTTAATACAGTTAATGAGACTCATTAGTGGTCAGTTACTAATAGTAAAGAAAGAAAAAATAATTAGCAAATTTAGAAATTGGAGTCCTTTATAAAATGGAGGCTATTTATAATTTCATTGTAAAAGATAATCCATATCAAACATGAACTCTGATACTTTAAACTTTAAGGCAAAAATAGGAAAAGGTGAAGATGGGGAGGAGCATATGGTAAAGTACGGTCCAGGAAGGAGGAACAAGAGATTCTAAAGATGTGTAAATGGCTGTTGTTTTGTCCTTCATTCACCAGAGGGTGAACAGTGTTTTATTGTAGCACAAGTTCTCAACCAGGGGTCCCATGAGCTTGGTCTTTAAAAATATTTTGACAACTGTATTTGAATCTAATTGGTTTATTTTGCAAAAGTATGCGTTTTATTTTATGAATTTAAAACATTACTCTGAGAAAAGGGGTCTATGGGCTTCACCAGTCTGTCAAAGGAGGCACCATGACACCCCAAAAAGTTAATAGCTCCTGATTTATATTTTGATCCAAAGCAGAATATGACAATTCTAGAGTTGTTACATAGTTCCACATTTCTAATGGACAGTGTGATGCAGGAGAAATGGCATTGGAGTCAGACTCAGAAGATGGTGGTTCAAATCTCGGTTCTACAACTTACTACATATATAACCTTGGAGGAGGCACACAAAGCCACTGGGCTTCAGCTTCCTCATCTGTAAAAGTAGGATGTTGAACTAGATAACCTCTAAGGACTTTTCCAGTTCTAAATTCTATGATCCTGTATATTCAGACCAGAAGATGACTAAAAGAATAGGCTCAGTGAATCTGGGAATTTAAGATGGCAGCCAATTTCAAAGTCTCTTAAAATAAGAATGAAAAGATCTCATAAAAAATTTCCTTCAGAAGAATCCCAAGAGCACAGGCTCTTACATAATGTCTTTTTCATAGGAATGACCCTTCTTCTGTGTCAGTAAACTGTTTTGCAGAGATGTAATGATTTTTTTTTAAATAAGTTTTTACTTGGCAAATACAAGTGGAACTCTGTGTTCTGTTTTGGTTTCTAGATTTGAGTATGAATGAGTTTCCATCTTTGTTATTTTGTAAATCATTGCCTAAGTTTTGACTCAGGCATTTTTATAGCTATTACTGGTATGTGCTTAATGGTAATGGCAGAATGGAAGGACTTTCCATGCCCTTTGACAGGGCAAATGTCTCCCAGTAAAGCTTCACTCATGTCACCAGAAATAGCTTAGCATCTTGGATACAATGCACTACTGGCAGCCTAGAAGATTTGGGTTTGAATGCAGTGACTGGTTCTTCCTGAGTGCCAGGGCTTGCATATACAAGTCACTTAACCTTTGGGAGGAGTCTCAATTTTCCCACTTGTAAAACTGGAATAATAATAATAAATAAAAAATAATCTCTACCCTTCATTGTTCTTGTGAGTCTAAAATAAGATAATAGATGAATGATAAAGCATTTATTAAACACTTTCTATGTGCCAAGCAGTTAGGTGGTGCAATGAATAGAATGGATAGAGTGCCAGGCATGGAGTCAGGAAGATTCCTCTTTCTGATTTCAAATCTGGTCTCAGACACTTACTAGCTATGTGGCCCTGGGTAAGTTACTTAACACTGTATGCCTCAGTTTCCTCAACTGTAAAATAATTTGGAGAAGGAAATGGCAAACCACTCCAGTATCTTTGCCAAGGAAACCTCAAGTAGAGGCATGAAGAATTGGACATGACTGAAATGACTGAACGACAACTTGTACCTACAAGTACTAGGGATACAAATAAATATAAGCAAAGGAATTAGTCCTTGCCTTCAAGAAGCTTATGTTCTAAACTGGGGTGGAACTCAGAGACCTAGAGAGTGATGGAAAGAGCTTTGTAGATCTTAAAACCTACTTAAAAGTTAGCTATTTTTTTGGGGATGTTCAAAGGTAGCCCTTTTAAATAAAAACCATAAATAACCAATCCTGGCAGGAATGATGGAGAGACCAAGAGATATTGATTAGAGGGTCATTCAGCTAAAAATTCATCAAACCCATTCTCTATAGCTGGCCCCAAACTTATATAATGTAAACTCCTTGAAGGCAGGCACTATCTCACTTGTGTTTCCCCTATGCCCAGCACAATGCTTGCTTCCTAGATTGCTTAATGAATCTATATGGATTATGGTGAAACATTCTAGGAATAGTTTTCCTTTTGTGCATGTGAATTTTGCTCCAACCTATTAGAGCTAGGGACGATGAGTCCTTGGTGCTTTTTAAGAAAAGGCAGACAAAATGATAACAGCTGCTTTTCATCAGTGGAAACAAGGAAGCAAGGTTACAGATGGGTCAACTCCGTTTTTAGTGGGAAAGATTTCAGTATAGACTCCCTTAGGCTGCTGAAAATAATAAAAAAAAGTCTCCTGAAGGAGAATTTTATTGGATAATGGTGTTATTTATCCCTGGGAAGAATAGATATTCCAGCAGTAGTGGCCCAGCCTATTCCAAGCAGAACCAAGAGAACAGGAGGAAATTTGTGAGGTATTCTGTTGAAAGGGAAGAGATAAGGGGTGTGTGGGAATAAATGGTTATCCTTTCTCAAATCCCTGGAAAGAAAGATTGAGAGTATGAATGTGAAAGTAAATTTACTTGCCTCCAAGGCTGACTGATCACAGCAGAACACAAATCATCTGGGTCTAGAGGTTTGAGCCTGAACTGTTGAAATTGGGGCTAAATTAAATGGCAAATAGCTATCACCACCTCAGCATGTGGAATAAGATAGGAATAGTTGGGCATTGTGTTTGTTGGAACCATCTTCTACAATTTTTTTTAACCTCTACCTTTTTGTCTCAGAATCCATGCTTAGTATCGGTTCTAAGGCAGAAGAGTGGTAAGGGCTAGGCCACTGGTTCCCAAACTTTTTTGGCCTACTGCCCCCTTTCCAGAAAAAAATATTACTTAGCGCACCCTGGAAATTATGAAACTATTTATTGAACTCAGAATAGAATATATACAAAAAAAGTGTGGCCATCACCACCTAGCTGGATTGCTGCAGCACCCACCAGGGGGCGGTAGCGCCCACTTTGGGAATCACTGGGCTAGGCAATGGGGGTTTAGTGACTTGCTCAAAGTCACACAGCTGGGAATTGTCTGAGACTAGATTTGACTCAAGATCTGGCTCTTTATCCGCTGAGCCACCTAGCTGCTACCTCTTCTGCCAATTCTTGATGACTGTCTGAAATAGCTTAGAATATGGCTCCCCCAAAATAATTAACTTAAAAGAGGAAGTGTGTTATAGAGAGAAGTCTACTTGAGAGGGAAAAATGAAAGAATGAGGGGAAAATGAAAGAATGAAAGAATCTAAAAAGGGTCCTAGGTTTTGGTCAACAGCAATTTGCTTAGTACCCTCCAACAAGTTGTAAGTAAAAATGTTCTGGATTATCAGACTACAAACTCCATGAGGGCAGGGACATTGCCTTATCTAGACTTTGTACCTCCTCCAGTACCTAGGATGGTGGCAGCTTCATTAATATTTGTGAAATAAGAGAATTAATTACTCTCTCCTTTGCTCTTTGGAATAAGGGATTGATTGATGCCTTTATTTATTTATTTTTTTATGTCAATCAGTTTCTCATAGACAGTCACTCTCCCAGAGAATTCTTCATAACAAGGACATAACAGTAAGGCAAACGAATCCACAGGGCAATATGTCTGATAGCTTGTTTGCAATGTAAGACTCAATCTCTCTACTGAGATATTCTCATACTTCACTAATGTGGAGGATTTATGTGACCTATAAACATTGACCTGGAAATAGTGGGTGAAAGAAGAAGAGGTATTATTTGGGAAAAAAATGGACTCTTGGTTTGGAAACATGTTCATGTTGTCTCCTCTCATAGAATGTAAGCTCTTTTGAAGAATCACGTTTGTCTTTGTAGCCTCAGAGGCACCATGTCCAGCACATATTATAGAAGGTAATTAATAAATGCTAAAAATTTAACGCTTTCCCTTAATTATTAGCAAAGTCCTTTGTGCAAAGCCTAATCTCTGTCTCATTTGAGCTAATGAGAAAGTTGTAAATGCCCATGCTGATATTGGTCATGACTTGGTGGCAACAGAAGGAAAATATCAAAGAGACCACCAACCCAGAAACTTTGGGGTATCATTCAGCAAAGACTGAGTACTGAAAAAGAAAAAAACCCAGGTAGGAGTAGGACTTTACTTGAATCAGAGTAGTCAATCAGTCAGTCAACAAGCAATTGTTTAGTGTTTACTAAATCAAAAGACAAAGCCCTGAAGGAAGATATGAGATAGGCTATGGGGGGAGGGGAGAGACACTGACAAGTAAATAAGTAGATAAATAAATAAATAATAATAACAATGACTACTATTTATAAAGCACTTTAAGGTTTTAAAATAATTTATATAAATTGTCTCATTGGATCATCACTATTACCATATTGCTATGATTCAAATCAAGAGAGGAAGGAACTGACCATTGAGGGGAAGTTAAATGACTTCCCCAAGGTCACAAAGGTAGTGAGCATTAAGAAGAAAGAGTTGAAATTATAGCTCTGACATGAAAGATAGTGCTTTTTCTGTTGCATATTCTGAATTACAGTATGTGTTTCCAACTGTATGTTTCTACTCTGCCTGATACTACCAGAGAAAATAGCATTTTTCTTTCATGAAAAGTCTTTCTTCTTAACTGATTAAATATTTATAACTATGTCACTTATATTTGGAATTCTTCTTAACATTCGCATTTTCCATAACTTCTTGGCCCATTTCCTTGAGGTTGTATCAATCAGTCTTTGCTACATGGTAAATCCCCTGAACTATTTTAAATCTTTTCATTTAAATACTCCATAATATACTTTTAAAAATGTTAATTTCCTTCTCTTTTATTATCAATTTGGACACCCCTCTTTTTATCACCATAGAGTTGTTTCTCATAGGAATAGGTGCTACCAGCTGAAAAATCTATAAAATTCTGGAGCTGTGGTTCACTTGTACCAAAATTAGGAGGGTTTTAATCCAATTCCAATATATCTTCTTCTGAATATTGGCCCCAATTATTATCACTCTTGTATTCTTAGCAAATTTGTCTTATCTTTATTAGTAAGCTTTTAATGTAGTAATGGTGGCTGTTTCTTGTATAGACTTCAAAATATTTCTCATCTCTTTCAGAATGAAAAGAATGTTCATCACTAGGGACTGTAGTGACTGGGCTTGGTTTGTACCAGTCCATAGGGAAATAGAAGATCCCTTTTTAGGTCAGCAGAGTCAATTACATTTAATTCCATGTCTTTACCTTCAAAACTCATGAATTTTTCAGTTTTTCCTCTGGATTGATCTCAGGAAGAATTTCCTTTTTAACATTGTCTGATATCTGCATATAGGAATATTTATAAATCTGTGCAGCATTGCTTTCACTATCTAATGGGTCTTCAGGACACATGAATGAGGTTTGCTGGGGTGAAGAACTCCTAGTGGAGACTTGTTCCTGTTTTCCCCATGAATGATGCCATTCTGAAGGCTCAGGACTAAGAGTCAAAACATGATCATATATGAACATGCCGGGAATTTCAACACTTACAGGACTGCTGGCTGCTGAGTTAGGTGGGGATTCTTGTGTCCTAGTTTTACTATTACTACTAATCTGATAGGTCGGTAGATCTGTCTCCGACAAATTAATATTTAATCTGGAAATAATGTTTTCAGAATGTTCTTTTTTCTCATTCTCACCTTTATCCACAGTCTTCTGAATGCTGGCATCATCCCCAGGATTTTCTGATTGGGTATAGTCCATTCTATCAGACGAATCTTTATTTACACAGTCTTGTTCTATTGATGGGCATGTGGCTCCATGATCTCTCTCATCATGTGGCTGTTCTTGAATACTGTTCCAGTCATCCTCTGAACCAGAGGAGCTTAAAGTAAATAATGACCCTTCTTCATCTGAGTCAAAGCTGTCATGTGTGACTACATCGTCATCGTTGATACTTTCTGAGTTTGGCTCCTGCTTTTGATGATCGGAAGAGAAAATTGGTGTCGGATCATGACTAGAATGATCCACATCTGAATCATTTTCCCAACTGGAAAATGGGCTAGAGAGATAAAAATCTCTTGGATTATCACTGAGTATGGTCCTATTCTCATCATTCATCCTATACTGTGGTCCAGAGCTGCTCCTACTGTGCCTTTGTTGTTGAGAGGTCAGTGGATGCCAGGAAGAATTCAGTTGCGTTTCCTTAGGAAACCCCTTCTGAGCCCCTATAACCTCTGAAGGCATGTGTGCAGCCCCATCTATTTCTCCAGTCTCCTCAAAGTTCTGTGCTTTTGGGTGCGTTGGCACTTGAGGGAGAGGAAATATCCTTTCCCTTGAGAGTGACCGATCTAACTCAGAAGAATGGCTTTGGAACGAGCCAGGGTCTTTTTGTAAGATTTTGTCTACAGAAGAGGTTCTCCTTGGATCCTCGTAGAAAGAATCACCCCTTGCTAATTCTCTGAGAATGTCATTTCCATAGACAAGCTCCCTCTTTATCGTAATGACATCATCATAGATCACATTCATGTCTTCTGAGTCAATTGAACGGGCATCACGGTGGTTTGGTAGCCTGTTCTCATTCCTCTCCCAGTCTTCTGGGGTAGCTCTGCCTCTGCTCTGCCCACAGTCTTTCCCCCTTATGCTTGCTCTGGGTTTCCCATCATCAGTGACAGATGCGTATAGGTCTGGAGCTTCTGTATCTTCATACATACTAGATGAATCTTGATGCTGAATCTCAGATAATGGTTTGGGGTTTCCCATAATCCCTACATCATCATAGAACCCTTCATTAGAATATGCATTTTCTGAAACAGAGCTTTTAGTCTGGCACCTCTGCTGCCATAGCCGATCCATGTAAGGTCTTGAGAAAGCACCAAGGCCAAAAGCACAGCAGAAAGTAATGATCACAGACAGACAGACCGCCAAAGTGAGGTCTTGCGACGTTGTTGCTTCCCTGGTGGAAGCAAGAATCTCCCTGGCCCTTCTTACCCATCTTGGGGAATGTTCCTGCTTCACAGAGATCTCATACATGATGTGTTTCTTCCTTCCAGAAGTTGAAAAGCAAACATACAATCCTTCTAGGGGTTTCTCTGCTTTGCTTATCACTAATTTTTTCATTTGATTTAGACTAATGTGAGGAATCTGGGTATTCTCAGAAATTCTCTTGTAAGGGGTCCACCAGTATGTTTCATTTTCTCCTAAAAAAGGAAGGAAAATAAAAATAAGGAAGAATGAGGCAGATATTGAAATAGAACTTTATTCTAAATTACCTTTGAAACTCATGCTTGTCTTTCTAGTTTAGTCCTAGGCTCTGTTCTCTAGGTGTGCAAAGCACCATGATTGTATATGTTATGGAGAAGGAGATGATGGCATGCATTTGGAGTGAGATTATCATCATCCTCATCCCTTGGGTGGTGGTGGTAGTAAGGAATACTATGGGAGTGCTTGTCCCAGAGTTCTGTGCAGGGTTAGACTTTGGTCCTTGAATTTGGGGAGCACTGTAAATGAGAAGGGGGAAATCTGGTCCTGGGAGGTTCCGCCCCAAAAATCTCAGGGTTGTTATAGTGAGCTGGGACAGAGGATCAATACACTCCAGGACTGTGGGATGGGACGTCCTTCCAAACCAGTCTCTAGGGCCAGGCTGGGACTAGGGCATTCATTCATCTTGGTCAGTCAGAGAAGTCAGAATAGGATTGGTGTTTATGCCCCAAGATCATGGTGTTTTCTCTTGGAGACTTTGTACGTCCCTCTCTTGTGCCCAGACTAGAGTCAAGCACCAGACCCCTTAGTCAGTCATGTCTTTGTCCAAGAAGAGGCTCTCCTACACTCTGCCCTAAAGTGGGATCATACAAGTCTACAAATTCTACATGCCCTATTGCTGGGGCTTTTCTTCCCAAACGACCTCTTATATTTAACTCTTGTGTGTGTGTGTATGTGTGTGTTTATTAACTTTCTATTTATGCTGTATATATTATCATATGTACTTGTCTCCCCCATTTGAATGTAAACTCACTTCAAGTTAAGGGATTGTTTCATTCTTTGTACTTGTATCCATTTCCTCTAGGGGATGTGCCTGGCATATAGCAGGTACTTAATAAATAAATAAAAACTCATTGATCGATTGATCCTGGTCTAGTGGTTGGCATACTTCTACCTCTTTCTGTCCTGAAGTTACTTGATGTTACAAAACATTTGGATGGTACAAAAGGCAGTCCTTGGAGTAAAGTCTGACTTCTTTTTCAATTTCGAACCAGAAGCTTTTATTTTAACAATGAATTTCCCAGTGAACAGGACCTCACTTGCCTGTACTCATTAGCAAAAGAAGGAACAAGTGCATGAACAAAAGAATCCACTTCATCAAAATATGTACTTTTCAAGATTTCCTTTGCTCCATGGCTTGGCTCAGGTGCCAGCTTCTCCATGAAACCTTCCCTTTTATCTGCTCAGATGAGAGCTTTCTCCTTTTCCTCCATTTCCCTGGAGCCCATTTTTCTGGACCTCTCCTTTGCCCCATCACACCCTGCCTTGCTTTATACTTACATTTATCTCCCTTAATTATATATACCTCTCTCTTGTCTCATTCTCTCAGAAAAACAATCTCCTTGAAAGCAAGGACTAGATAATTTTTTTGTCTTCATAATAAGTCTTAGGGCCTAACGAGTTTGTTGATTTGAACCAAATTAAACATCACAATAACTATTTCAAAATAAAGGACTCTTTGGTTAATGATCCTGGAAAGTAAAATGAAACTATCTTGTTATTTCCTTTTCTCACAAAGAAGTTTTTCTCTCATCTGATTTCTTAGCAGACTGTACTACTCCTATTTATTTATGTTAAAAAAGAACCCATACCTTCTGTCTTAGAATCAATATTAACTGTTGGCTCTAAGGCAGAAGAGTTGGAAGGGCTAGGCAACTGGGGTTAAGTGACTTGCCCAGGGTCACACAACTAGGAAATATCTGAGATTAGATTTAAATCCAGGACCTCCCATCTCCAGGCCTGGCTCTCTATCCACTAAGCCACCTAACTGCCCCCTTTCTATACATTTATAATATTCCAAATGATATATTAATCTGTATCCACATTCTATATTCCCTCTAGCTGAGTGATATTCCTTGAGGTCTTGGTCTATATGATTTAGCTTTGCAACTCCCCCAGCACCTAGGAAAGAATATTATGCATTAAAAATGGGTTGGTTATTTTATCACTGTGGGGACTTCATAGAAACTTGCTTTGTCATAGGAGCTACTCAATTGGAGCACCATCTTAGAGGGCTACCTGGACCACTGCTAAGGTAAGTGGCACAACAGATGAACAACTGAACTCAGCTTCTTCTTCTGACTCCAAAGTCATCCCCTCTTCTCTGGGGCATGATGCCTCTCAAACACAAACCCCAAAACCCCTCAAGCAAGTAGAACCCATCATGGATCCTTATGAAATGATTGCTGAATGAATGTGCAGCATCAAATGACCACTGACACTCCCTTTCTGGTTTCTCCATTTAAAAGGACTCTGTTTGCCTGCTTGATTAAAGTATTTTTACCCATCCTGCAGTCAATCCTGAATGAATTGGAGGAAGCAAACAGATATTCATGATTTTTCTGGGACCTACCCCAAAGTTGACCAAAGTCGCAGTCTAGCAGGGCTGTTGCTCCAAGGGGGACAGTAACTTCTTTAAAAGAGATCAGATCTTCCGTTTGCATTTTACAATTCAAATGGAGCCATTGTAGAGAGAGAAAAGATACTCCAGGAGTCTTGATGGACTCATTGCAAATGGTATTCCACCTTTTCCTCCAGGATTCAGAAATGAAATTTTGGAAGACCGACATGTTACAGTCACATTGCCATTGGTTGTTTGATAGGTCGGCATCCAAATGTGGCAGAGTTAAGGCAATGAACATCATTGGTAGGATGGTTGTCAAAGCATTGATGCTAAGATTCACAATCTGCTTGAAAAGAGAGAAAAGGAGGGAATAGTTGGCAAATTACATTTATTTTTAAAAAATAAAGACAATAATGAATACTATACCTTTATGAACTTTTTATGTGTTATAAGTCATGCTAGTAGATATAAGTTGCATTTTTGTGCCTTGGAAATTTTTTTCCAATAAAATTTTTGTTAATAAATTTGAAAGGATGTGATGATGAAAGAAGCAGCTGTCAATGAATTAAGAGGTACTACAAATGGAAGTGAAGACCATTGAGCCAGTTGGCCAGGTGAATAAGCACATATTAAGCACCTACTATATGTCAGCTACTTCACTGAGTGTGGAGGATACAAAGAAAGGCAAAGGATAGTCCTTGTCCTCAAGGGGCTCCCAGTCTAATGATGGAGATACCATACACACACCCATGAACAAACAAGATACATTCAAGAGAAAAGAGAGAGAATGAGGAAAGGTGCTAAGATGAATGAGATTAGGAAAGGCAACTAGTAGGAGGTGAAATTTTAGATGGGACTTAAAGGGATCAAAGGAAGCCAGGAGGCAGATATGAGGAAGGAGATGAAAAATAGCCAGTGAAAATACTCAGAGTCTAGAGATGAAGCCCCTAATGGGGGGGATAGCAAGGAGTCTGGCGTCTCTGAATCACAGAGTACATGGCAGGGAGTAATTTGTAGGAA
This sequence comes from Gracilinanus agilis, assembly GCF_016433145.1. Lineage (NCBI taxonomy): Eukaryota > Metazoa > Chordata > Mammalia > Didelphimorphia > Didelphidae > Gracilinanus > Gracilinanus agilis. The sequence continues at coordinate 166,023,992 of NC_058135.1, read as the reverse complement.
GTATGGAAAGGAAGGAGAGAGCTAGGTTGTGCCAAAGAACTTAGCCTGGAAATGGCTGTTGAGTGATCAATATGAATTCTGAGGTTTCTTCCTGCTCTGAGAGTCCCTTATGCCATCAGCTCTTCTAAAATATACGTTTATCGATGCCTTTCCATCACAATCATTTTAGCCTCTCCCTGTATCTAATCCTCCTTTGTGAGGAAGAAGAACATTTAAGCAAAAATGACAGATCCATTGACCACATCTGACAGCATCCTGTCCTCCTAGTTCCTTGTCTTGCTGCCTAATTGGTCTCCCAGCCTCAAGTCTTTTCCTCCTTCTAACCATTCTCCATTCAGCTGGCAAAGTGATTTTCATAAAGAATGGGTATGACCATTTCATTTTCATATTCTATAAGCTCTAGTAGCTTCTTATGACCCCTAGAATCCTATCAACTCTTCTGATTGGAACTGAAAGCTGGCCCCTTTCCCAACCTGGCCCCTTTCCCAACCTGGCCCCTTTCTACCCACCTATTACTCTACGCAGCACATCCTAAGTGGTTAATAAATGCCTGCCCATGGAATGATTAAAATTTCTTTTTCCCCTCTCAAAACTCAAGTATCACTGTCTGTATAAAACCTTTCCTTATCCTCAAAATAGCCAGTCCTCTCCCTAATCACTTTGTATTTTGTGCCTTATTTTATAGATGCTGATATATATAGATTATGGCCCCTTTTTGAATTTAAGCTTCTCAAGGGCAGGAACTTATGTAGTGCCTGGCACACAGAAGGTGCTTAATAAATGCTTGTTGATTGATTTAAGCTCTTAGCAAACCTTAAAGTGCTCGATAAAGTGAGCTATTATTATTAGGCAACTCCCTTAAGAGCATAAGATGCCAAAAAATTGCTCATCTGCACGGGTAGAGTTAATTTCCTCCCTGAGAGTTCAATATGCCAATAAAACCATAGGTTTGGAACAAAATATGTGTGTGTTCCCACGTTTCATTGATACTGAGAACTTCTCAAGGGAGGAAATTCCCTCTTCCAATACAGGTAAATTTTAGAGCAATGGGAGATTAGATGATTTGTCCAGGATCACATCATCATTGTGTGCTAGAGATAGGACTTGAACCCCTCATCTTCCTGGTTTTAAAACTGAGTTTATATCCGTACCACACACTGGCTCTGTTGATAATGGTGATGACAATAATGGTGGTCAACTAGAAGAAAAACTATTATGAACTCCCTCATTGTTTGTTGCAAACAAAATGCTTTGTAAAACTTAGAGCATTAGGTAATTGTGAATTATGGTCATTCTTCTAGTCTACTAACCCTTAGTTTTATCCATTTGGCATCATGTTATTATTAGAAAATGGGAAGAGATAAGGTGTAGAAAGATTACTATTTGGGAACTCAGCAGTTCAAAGTAAGTTTTCTTACTTGAGTATAATCCCCTTGAAGCCAGGGAGTATGTCTTACTCATCTCTTTATTCCCTCCTTTGTACTTTGCACACAGTAGGTGCTCGTTAATTTTTATTTCTAAAATCTTTACTTTCTGTCTTAGTAAAACCCCAAGACAGAAAGGCAAGGGCTAGGCATTGGGATTAAGTGATTTACCCAGGATTACACAGCTAGGAAGTATCTGAGGCAAGATTAGAGACCAGGATCTCTTGTCTCCAGATCTGGCTCTCTATCCACTGAGCCATTAAATGAAAATTTTAAATAAGTTATAACAGTTCATGTTTTTATATAACACTTTGAAATTTACAAAATATTTTCCAGCAGTTTACAAAATATAGCCAGTCTTTTGGTTAAGCGTTATGCTTCCCATTTCATAAATTAAAAAAGTAAGACTCAAGAAGATTATATGAGTTGGTCTAAATCCAAGTTCAGACTTCTTTTCATTATATTGTGCCTCTCCTATGAATGGACAGAAGCACAGTCCTTCAATGAGTTCCTTGAAGGCAGATACTCTTAATTTCTCTCATTGCGACCCCAGAAACTTGCTCATAGCTTGGACATAATGAGACCTTCATTCATGTTTGTTGAATTGAATTAAATCATAAAGTTAAAAAATTTTAGAGATCATCTAGTCCCAAGCCTACCTAAGGGCTCCTAGAATTCTGAAAACCAACTTGATGATACACTCATTTGTTCAGTTATTAATTTAGTTAACTTACAAGCTATAGCGTATGTTTGGAATTGGGGAGATGCAATTTAAAAGTATGTTACAAATTTCCTACGGACACGTGGGGACTGTGAGACTACATTTCCAGTGATTCCAATGGGTTTCCGGTTTCTGGTTTTTGAGCGTGGGGACATCAAACATCCTCACGCATAGGGCAGCTTAAATTCAGAGGAGGGCCTAGAGAAGGTCTCTTGGTTTTCCTGGGTGGCTGGTTGGCGTACGAGAGAGAGAGAGGATGGGCTCCAGCGGTAAATTTAAAAGATAGTTAAGCGCGGTCATATATATATATGTTTTACCAACAAAGCCATGGCTATTAAAATATTAATTTCTCTTATTTTATCAGTCTTTATCATTTTTAATCGTAACAATAGTCATTATATTCACAATCCTGAATCATTGTACACTAGGCAGGAGCCTCCTGTACAGTGACCTGGATGAGAATTTATGGAGTATATCACCACCTAATCTGAAATTTCAGAGAGTATGGCTCTTACAGCTTTAACCTGAAGGGATTTTTGGTTCTTAGTGGGAAAAGAGCCGAGAAAGCCATTACTGGGTTATTAGAGTGAGGATGGGAGATGAGTAGGGGTTAGGGTTTAGATTAGGATTAAAGGATGCCAAAGACAAACTTTGCCTACTTTTATAATTTTATCTGGGGTCTGGCATAGTCTAGTCTTGTAGTATATTGCAAAACATTTCATGGGATAACTGAGGACAAAACTGATAAGATGAAGGAAAGGAACAACGTTGTTTAAGTCTTGGGAGAAATAACTTCTGAGAAAAGATTACTAGAGAGAATGTTAATAGAGTGAAGCAGAAGCATGTACTAGCCATCTACTAGTAACTAGAGGGTTTATGGTCCAAGGGAAGATAAAAAGAGACATGATATGCTGCAGCACAAAACACTACATCTAAAAAGAATGGGATGACACTAAGAAAAGGGACATTTTTTTTTGGAAATATCAATGAAGCATATTTCATTCTGTCTCCATATGGTGATTAATATATAGACTTGAAAAATCCAACTACATTTGATTTTACCACAGTGTATCAGTCTCATACAATGTTCTCCTGGTTCTGCTCCTTTCACTCTGCATCAGTTCCTGGAGGTCGTTCCAGTTCACATGGAATTCCTCCAGTTTATTATTCCTTTGAGCACAATAGAGAGAGGCAGACAGACAGACAGACAGACAGACAGACAGAGACAGAGACAGAGATGCAGAAAGAGACCACAACGACAATTCACTGGATCAAAACCCTATATGCAAGAATGGGAGAGCAGCAATATATGTGCAAGCATTTATGTTAAGAATTACAATCTGAGAATTGGAAGGGTTTGAGGAGGTCATCTAGTCTAATCTATAGTTGAACAGTAATCCCATCTACATCACCTCGAAGAGATCAACCTGCCTCCAGCTAAAGACCTTAGTGAAGAGAAGCCCCTCTGTTCCCTGAGGGAGTACCTGCTTTTAGATAGTTTTAGTTATTGGGAGGTATTTCTTCATAGTGAGGCTGTTTTCTTGTATTCAATTACTTTTTTTCTTTTTTAAACTCCTACCTTCCATCTTGGAATCAATCCTGTTCCTTATCCCCACTTGTTTCTCAATTAAATTTGATGTATTTTGCAACACACTGTGCATGTGTACGCTTTTGACACTGCTTTTCTGTAGATGAAAATGATGTTTATCTAATACCAGCTCTTTCTACTTCTTCCATCTTGGTTTACTCTTCATATACTCCAATGAAAAGAAATACCACATTTTATCCCTTCCAACATCTTTTCTACAATAATATATTCCTTATATTATCCTTTCCCTATCCCTTTCTCATATCCTCAAGAGACTATGGGGACATTTGTTTTCTTTCTCCTTATTAAAGAGCTTATAAGAGCACTACATCCATCCAGTATCTTCCCAGTACTCAAATAAATTTCCCTTTCTAGGTTTCTCTTGATCCTTGTGTTTGTAATTCAGAGTTCCCTCTTAGATCTGGCCTTTTCATAAAAAATGCTTGAAATTCCTCTGCTCCATTGAAAACACATTTTTTTTTGTTCTCTGTTTCTTGAAATATAGTACTAGGACTTTTTAAATTATAGTTTTCTGGGACTCCAGAGGTTCTTTTTTTTTTTTTAACCCTTACCTTCTGTCTGTTAGAGGGGAAGAGAGAGGAATGGGTGAAAGATAGATAAAGAAGGAGTTTTGCAAGAAGAGTTGGCCTCATGCCAGGAACCAAAGAATTATGTATGGAATCTGGAACATAGAGAGTGTATAAGAAGGGAATACAAACTGCCCACGGGAACTCTTGGACTTCTTGTCTTTTGAGGTAACTGGAACTTTTTGGCTTCCTGTCTCTTGAGCTGAGGAGTTTGACTTCCTGTCCCCTGGAGCTGAATAGACTTACCTCTGTTGTTCCTGTTGAAAGAAACCCTTCTTAGAAGTAAAACCAAACTGTTCCTGTATGCTGAAAGTGTTCCTGTCTACTAAGAAGACCTATTACTTGGCTAGGCTGAGCAGAACTTCAGTGTTGGTGAGGTCCGAGCCCAACTCTGGCCTGACCCAGCTAGGGTGAATCCAACCATCCTGATTTCATTCCAAAATATATCTGGAGACCTGTTATTACATCCTACTAATCAACTTGGGAAGATTAAATAGTGTCAGGTTTAGCTAGATCTAGACAGACAGGTTTAGGGAGCATCAAAATAAAGAAGACACCCTCATGAGTGGGGTTTAGGAGGTGGGAGGCTAGTGAGAATCCCTTATAGCTAGGGAACCCCTATTCCTTAATCCTCCCTTCATAATACCCTGTTTCTCAAGAATAAATCCCCGTTCCAGTTTTTACCAGCCTGTCTGGGAGACTTACAGCAAGCCCAGTGAAGGAAGCTCTCAGGCTTACTTCACTGAGGGGTACTGAGGAATCAAATCAACCTCAGTATCTCTACACCCTAAGAACACCATCCTTCTTAGGACCATTATTTCATGTTTTAGAATGGGTACTGAGTCAGTTCCAAGGTGGAAGAGCAGTGAAGACTAGATAGGATTAAATGAGTTGCCCCATAGCTAAGAGGAGCCTGAAGCTAGATTTGAACCCAGGATCTCCAGTCTTCAGGCCTGGCTCTCTAACAATTGAGCAATCTAGCTGTCTTAGTCTTTAGGTTCTTAAAGTATTTCTCTTTTGCTCCCCCAGAACCCCCCCCCCCAGGTCATTTTAAATAGCAGATAGATTCCATTTTCTTCTATTTTCAATTTTTTGATTTTGTTTAGTATTTCTTGCTGTTTCATGGAGTTATTGGTTTCTGCTTGTACTATTCTAGTTTTTAGAGAGACTGTTACTTGGATAAGATTGGTCACTTTTTTTCTAAGCAATTTATTCTCCTAATTCTAATCAATGATTTTTATTTCTTTTTTTTTTATCTTTTATTTAATTTCTTTAAAATATTCATGTGGTCTTCATAGAATTCTCATTTTTCCTTTGAATCTATGCTTCTAATTGTTATAGAATCACTCTCTTCCTTTGTGGAGATCTTTAGAGATTTCATAATTAAAATTTATTATTGTTGTTTAATCATTTTCAGTTGTGTTTGATTCTTCATGACCCTATTTGGGATTTTCTTGGTAAAGATACTGAAATGGATTGCTATTTCCTTCTCCAGTTCATTTTAAAAATGGGGAAATGGAGGCAAATAGAATCAAGGGATGTACCCAGGTTCAAATAGCCTAGTTCAAATAGCCTGAAGCTGTTTTAAAACTAGGGTCTTCTTGACACCAGGCCTAGTACTCTATCATTTGTGTTACCAACTGCTTTAATTTTAGAATGAAGTCTTAATAAAGAATCCACAGATCACCTCCTGCAATCAATCTCCAAATGACAACTCCCAGGAATGTTATAGTCAAATTCTAGAGCTCTTAAGCCATGGAGAAAATATTGCAAGCAGCCAGAAAGAAACAATTCAAGTATCATGGAGCCCCAGTCAGGATTACACAGGATCTGATGAAGGACCAGAAGGACCTCCGTGATGAAGGACCAGAAGGCTTGGAATATAATTTTCTTTTTTTTTTTTAACCCTTGTACTCTGGTGTATTGTCTCATAGGTGGAAGATTGGTAAGGGTGGGCAATGGGGGTCAAGTGACTTGCCCAGGGTCACACAGCTGGGAAGTGGCTGAGGCCGGGTTTGAACCTAGGACCTCCTGTCTCTAGGCCTGACTCTCACTCCACTGAGCTACCCAGCTGTCCCCGGAATATAATTTTCTGGAAGGCAAAAAACTGGGTCTTCAACCAAGAATCACCTGCCCCTTAAAACTGATTATATACTTTCAGGGGAAAGTATGGACACTTAATAAAATAGAAGATTTCCAAGGATTCCTGAAGAAAAGACCAGACTGAAACAGAAAATCTAATGTTCAAATACAAAATTCAAGAGAAGCATAAAAAGGTAAATAAGAAAGAGAAAAAATTTAAGGGCCTCAATAAGGTTAAATTGTTTATATCCCTATATGGAAAGATGATATTTATAACACAAACATTTTTATCATTATCATAGTAGTTAGAAGAATTATACATAGACAGAGGGGGTGGTAGTAAACTGTTAAGGATGATATTTTAAAAAAAGTCTAGGGGTGAAAAAGAGGATTAGGTTAACAGAAATGGGAAGAGAGAAGGAGAAGCAAAATGGTATAAATTATATCACATAAAGAGGTGGGAGGCAGGGGAGAATTATTATAGTGGAGAGAGGATGAGGGTGGTGATGGGTAATACTTAAACTATACTCTCATTGGAATTGACTCAGAGAGGAAAGAATAGTCAGATTCATTGGGATATAGAATCCTTTCTTACCCTATAGAGAAGTAGAAGGGGAATAAGAAAGGGGGTGGTAGAAAGGGGAGTAATACAAGAGAGGGAGAAATTGGGGGGGGTGATTAAAAGACCCCAAAGAGAAGTAGGAGAGAAAAAGAAGGGAAATGGTGGAAAAGGTAATATAAGGAGGAAGTGGGGTGTGGAGAGGGGATTAAAAGCAAAACATTGGTGTGAAGGGAAAGAGTGAAAGGAAGAAAGGGCAGGATTAAAAGAGGAAAATAAGATGGAGAGAAATACACAGGTGGCAATCATAACTGTGAATGTAAATGGAATGAACTCACCCATAAAACAGAAGTGGATAGCAGAGTGGATTAAAAACCAGAATCCTACCATATGTTATCTACAAGAAATACATTTGAGGCAACAATACACACAGAGTAAAGGTAAGAGGCTGGAGCAGAATCTTTTGGGCTTCAACTGAGATTTAAAAAAAGCAGGAGTAGCAATCATGACCTCAGACAAAACTAAAGCAGAAATGGATCTGATTAAAAGAGATAAGGAAGGAAATTACATCTTAATAAAAGGTAGTATAGACAATGGAGAAGTATCAGTAATCAATATGTATGCATCAAATAGAATAGCATCTAGATTTTTAAAGGAGAAACTAAAGGACCTTAAGGAGGAAAGAGATAGTAAAACTCTACTAGTGTAGGACCTCAACCTTCCCCTATCAGAACTAAATAAATCTAACCAAAAAATAAATGAGAAAGAAATAAAGGAAGTAAACAAAACTTTAGAAAAGTTAGATTTTATAGATATCTGGAGAAAAATGAATAGAGATAAAAAGTAATATGCCTACATTTCATCAGCAAATGGTACATATACAAAAATTGACCATGTATTAAGGCATAAAAATTTCACAACCAAATACAGAAAAGCAGAAATAATAGAATGAAGTCTTAAAATGCACATTTTCCCAGTTTTAGTTCCTGATTTTTTTCTCCTGCCGGGTTTGGATTCCACTTGTTCAAGAGATTGTAAGTACTGCTTGGTCTATAGCAGTCACTTGAGTTTCTTTGCTGACTTTTACTTACTGGGTTTAGTTCCCACTAAATCTTTGAAATTCAGAATGATAGATCTTCCTGGCCTTCTTTGGCATCTCCGGGCAGAGTTCTTCCCTGGTTACTTGCTTCCTGATAATACTCCTTGGCACTTTCAAAGTTGCCACCCTGAGGCTTTCTTAGATGCGCTGAGCTCCTTTCTTGATGCTTCTGAATACAATGCTCTACAAATTACAAATATCCCTAGTATATCTCTGGTCACTCTGGTCTCTTCTGTACTAGTGTTAGTTTTGTTGGCAATCCTTTTTCCTATTGTATTCAGAATTCTGGAATGTTTTATGTGGTTCTGGAATAAAAGAAATCACTAACTATAAATTTTTAGTTAAAATTATTGATTATTATGCAAGCTAGTGCAAACTTTAAGGTTTTGCTAGAGGTGGTATATGGGAGGTGTGTAATAGACTTCCCATTCAGGCCACCTTCTTGACCAGAAATCCAATGATTAACATTTCAATAGTATTTGAAGTTTACAACCTCCGTGAAATCCTACTCTGATGCCTTATTGTGGTGTGAAGATGATCTTAAGTTCTCAAAGACATTGCTAATGGAGCCCAGGTCTTGGTACATTCGACCATGATGGGAAGGCTTCAAGTATACTCTCTTCAATGGAATGAATTTGCTTTTTGAAGGCTAGCCTAATTAATCACCAGACTGGTCACTTGCTACTGAATTCTGTGGCTGTAACAACTTGTGAAAAAAGAAAAATACGAAGTGGTTCAATCTAATATGGCACTTTTCTTTCTCCTTATACAGTGAAGGAGACAGATTGATGGGAAATGGGCCAGCATAACCAAAGAATTACACAGTTTTTAGACCACCTATAAACATATTTTAGATGTTGGTACTCTAAATGTGAAACCCTTGTCCAATGGCCAATCAACTGACATTCAGAAGAACTGAATAAGATCAATCTAGATATTCTCCCTAGAAATAAAACCAGAAGCAAAAAATGAAACTGCAATTAATGGAAAGATGGTTCACAGGTTCATTTTGGAGAGGACAAGAAAAAACATGTGTGATGTTGGTATTACTTTGCATCCAAAAGCAATGAGAAATTTCATGGGATACTTGATCATTATGTTATAGCACATATGATAAACATTTGTAAAAGGCTGCCATGAAGATAATTACAATTTCTTGCTACATGAATTAAAGAGGATAATTAGATAAACATAGTGATGAAAATAGGAAATGGAAAAAGTATAGATTGCTACAATTTCCTAAGTAGCTTCATCCCACAAAGCTATTGCTACCACAAGGAGTCTCAAAAAGCCTAGAAGTACCTCAACCAGTAGATCTTTTTTGCTAAGATGGAAAACATTACAGCTAAGGTAACACTGGCTTAAACTATAAATTTATTATATGACAAAGAAGAATGGTGGAAGATTTTAGGTAATATTATTGCTAAAAATAGTGAGAATCAGGAGAGAGAAAGCAAGTTTACAAAAACCTTGCTGAGGGGCCCAAGTAAACCTATCCATTCTGAAAGCATTTAAGAATGAAATGGAAGGGAAGAAGACAAAGAAAAAAATGGAAAAGATCTGTAAGATTTACATAGCGAACTCTTTTTCATCAAAAGTGTTATTACCTTTGAACTCTAAAATCACAATCTCTATTGCTTCATGAGGAAGGAGAAATAGTTCTTTTTAACAAAACAAACTCTTACCTTCTGTCTTAGTATCAATTCTAAGACAGAAGAGCAGCAAGGGCTAAGCAATAGGGTTTAAGTGACTTGCCCAGAGTCACACAACTTAGGTCACACTGGAACCCAGGCTCTCTTCACTCCATGCCTGGCTCTCTACTCGCTGTGCTACCTAGAAATTGTTCTAAAGAAAACAAAGATGGGAAAGGTAGCTGGATTTTTTGAAATATATATAGCTGAGGTCTGTTGGAAGCAAAACAACTTTGAGGACATCAAGGAAATGATTCTTAAGCTGTATGAAAGAGGAGAAGATAATGCTTGGAAAAGTAACAGACTTTATCATTACAAAAACGATTAAGAACATATTAATAATTATTGACCATTATGCCTACTTTTCCATTGCTGCACATGAATCTAATCTATATTCCCATTGAGGGATATCTTGTAGAAAGTGTTAGAGCAGGCTTTTGCAAATTATATTCTACAGCAGATGACATTTTTACAGTCATACTCTAAGAGAGTGAGGGGAAAAAATGATCCTACTTTGCTTATTATTAGTTGACTATAAAAATAATAAAAGATTTTGATTTGGCAATGTAAATGCCTCCTTAATGGCTCTACCCATGGGTAGAAAGGAAGTATAAAAAAGGAGATATTTTTCTGGGTCTGTGATTCCATTTATATGGGTAACTCCCAGTGTAGAAACTTCCTCCACTAATTCATTTTGGCAACTTATCCACACTTACAGTCTTAGAGACTTGCCATGGGGTACTTGCTGTGGTCATTTAATTTGTATATGTTCAGGGCGGGACTTGAGCCCATCTTTTAGACTCCAAGGCAGGACCACTATTCACTTCACCAAATTATTTGTCTTTGGCACCAAATAATAAAAGCTTTAAAAGAGAACAGTGGAAGTTAGTCAAAGCAAAAAAGGAAGAAAGAAAGAAAGAAAGAAAGAAAGAAAGAAAGAAAGAAAGAAAGAAAAAGAGAAAGAAAGAAAGAAAGAAAAAAGAAAGAAAGAAAGAGAAAGAAATGAAGAAAGAAATCCATCATGGACTCTGAGCTAGGTAGCAAATGCTTTGGGGAATGAAGCTGGTTAAAGAAATCCTGGCCCTTGAATCTAGGAAAGCAGACAGCTCAGTACCTGATGATTCAGGTGGCTGGGCATATGGTCAGTCTGGAGTTGGAGTTTGGGTTTGGAGGCTAGGCAGAAAGGAACTGGTTTCATCAGGATTGGTACTAAGAGGTAGCTGTTTGGCCTGAGGACAAAATAGTTTGAAACTGGAGAAAAACAAAACAAACAACTAACCCAAATATTTGAGATTATGACCTGCAAATAGATTTGGTGACAATTAGCTTATGCCTCAAAATCTCTCATACTGTAGAAAATTTTACATCTGAACAAGTTACTGAGCATACAGTGTCCTGCAAACCCCCTTTCAGAAACCCAGCTATGCTATAGGCACACAGAAATGGATTAAGGTTCTAGGTCATAGCCTAAAGTGAGGAAAAAAACAACTCTCCAATGACTTGGGTAGAAGCAGTGGCAAGGACACTGGCACATCTCCAAAGCCAACATAGTATCGTGGAAAGAATGCTGGAATTGGTATCATAGGACCTGGGTGAAGTAAAAACTGGCTTTGCTGCTACCTGTGAGACTTTGGGCAAGTTTCTCACCCTCTGTGAGCCTCAGTTTCCTTCTCTGAAAATGAAGGACCAGATAACCTCTAAGTTCCCTTCCAGCCCTAAGTCTAGGGTCCCTTTCTTTCTTTATGCCTTGGGAAAGTTTGTCATGGTGTCCCTGAAGTAATGGCCTGTTCTAGTACATGCCGAGGGAAGAGACTTTGCATCTTTATTTCCTTAAATCCTTCTTTCCTCAAAGCTGAACTCAAATACTCATTCTTCTCTCAAGATCTCTGCTCCCTTGTCAAATCTCTTAGACTACCATGTTTAACTTCTATTCACTTTCTGTCATCTAATTTGTGTGTGTGTACACACACGGGCTTTCCCCTCTTGCTCATTCCCATTTCATTTTTCATCTTTGCATTGCCAGTAATCAACACTGTGTATAAATATTTTTATATTTATTGATATCTTGACAAATATTTGTTACTGACACATACGGTGACACGGCCTTTAAGCCTTAATTCAAAAGCTTTCTATTATTGCTTCTGGGATTATGAAAACACAGCTGGCATGGACCTGAGAGCTGGTGTTGCCTCTGGATAGCATCTTTTATGGAACATTTTGAGGTGGCCTGCTTAGCACTGAATAGAGAGGGGAAGCCCTACTATGACACATGCTACGGTGGAAAAGACATTGGTTGTGGGATGAGAGGACCTGGGTTCAAATCTGTTTCTGTTGTCATCTGTGTGACCTTGGGCAGGTTTTATAGACCCTCCTGGGGCTTCCGACTTCTAAAAGGAAGAGTTTAGAGAGGTCAGATCCTGAGGTCCCTGCCGGCGCTGAATGTGTGATTTTATGAAATCCTATAAACTTGACCAAAATATTTCTGAGACATGGACCATAGCTCTCTTTTTTGAATAATAATAATAAAAAGCAAAGCTCATTAAGGCTAGAAAGAACCTTAGACTTCATCTGATACAACCCACTCATTTTATAGATGAGGAAACTCATGTCTCCACAAATTAATGGACTTCCTCAAAATCAAAGAAGTACTTAATGGCAGAGCTAGAAAATAAGCTTCTGGAATCTGAACTCAGTTCTCATTTCTTTGTCAGCAGGATACTGCCTACGCTACAAAATTCTGGTGACTCTTGGAATTTGTTGCAATGGGGTTCTCTATATCAGGGAGAAAGTCTCATAAGATTTTCAAATGTTAAACTCTAGTTTCTACATGCCAAGATCATGCTTTCTTTTTAAAAAATAACACATCATTGGGATATTCAGCTTTTGGTCCTGTATGATACCCATTTTTCTCTTGCACATTTTCCTGGACCAGTTCTTTATCATATGAATGGGATTTGTTTTTCCAGCCCAAATTACTCATTTATTCCATTATATCAATTCCAGTCCCAGGACTTACTACCGCCCTACAGCTTAGTGTAAAGGGCTTTAGATTCACTGTATCTATAATTCGATCAACCAACCAAGAAGCACTTAGTAAGCATCTACTACTACATGCCAGGTGCTGGAGATACAAATACAAAAAGAAATCGGTACCTGCCCTCAAGGGATTTATATTCTATTTTGACAATTTTGTGACATTGGCAGCGTGAGTCAATATTCTAATTGTACACATTTGGAAACTGTGTCCCAGGGAGCTTAAGTGACCAGCATGCCTAAGACCACATCACTAGTAAATGGTAAACCTAAAACTTAATTCCCAGGCTGCCGAATCTTAAATTCTAGGTTCTTTCATGTTTGTATACTTCAGAGTCTCTATAGCTCTAAGTAAATGGGGTTTTTTGGTGTGTGTGTGTGTGTGTGTGTGTGTGTGTGTGTGTGTGTGTGTGTGTGTGTGTGTGTGAGAGAGAGAGAGAGAGAGAGAGAGAGAGAGAGAGAGAGAGAGAGAGAGAGAGAGAGAGAGAGAGAGAGAGAGAGAGGCTGATGACTTTGTACAATCTTTGATTAGATTTCAGTGGTTTAAGTGACATCTTTGATGTCTAAACGATCTCTAGGAGCTCCACAGTACCTGCTTCTGCCACCTTCATGACCCTTGGAACAAATTGTTCTGACCTACCTCTTTCCTTAGGAAAAGTCTTCACATGCTTGGGATAGCCATCCGCATAACTCATGTATGGGTTATCCTCAGCTTGGCTTGATTCATCGGCCAAGAAAGTTTTACTTGAGTGCGGCTGTTGCACATGCTTTTTGAAGCCACGGGTGAGGGTGGTACATGGAAGGTGTTACAATGGCAAAACCATAGTCAAAGGAGAAAATATTTTGAGATAGGCAGCTCTTTCAATGTCTCCTTAAATTGCATCACATAAGCATCTGTTCCACTTATCATACTGCTGATTCTGTGGAAGAAATTACACTTCAAAACCAATTCAATTGAATTCATTCAGCAAGAGGTGTTTACTGACATTCTTCTAGTTATTAACACACCACATACAAAGAAGAACACTAAATGCCTTTATCATCAAAGATGTGCTAATTTATGTCACAGGTAAAAGGTTATTAAAGATACTTCCAGATACTTCTCAGTTTATTAATGTGCCTTTCTAAATTTATAACAGGTCTCCTATTTTTGTATAAGACCATGCTTATACTTCTTCCTGGAAGTATGTATGTGGGCATGAGAGAGAAAGCAACTGGAAGAAATGGAATAGTAAAACACGTTTAATCAGCATCTGGTTGCCTGTATTTTTGCAACCAGTAGGATCCATGCTGAATCAGCCATACATATATGCACATTGGTCCCCTGAAGTAAAAAACTGATCATAGTAGTTTTCTGAGTTTGAATGTCTCAGAGTGCTGATACATTTATAGTACTGTGATCATCATTACTATTGTTTTCTTGAGTCTGCTTAATTTGCTCAGCACAAGTTCATATAGACCTTCCTAATTATTTTTAAATTTCTTATATTTATCATTTTACACAGTGCTATATTATTCTATTACTTTCTAAAATGATTTGTTCACATTGCCTAAATCAATAGTTACCTACTTTTCCCCTGGATAAGTGTTGATATAAATATTTTGGTACACAGGATGCTATTTGATCTTTGACTTCTTTGGGGTTAAGTGGAGGACTGGCATTCTCATGAATCTCAAGGGTCAACGATTTTTTCTTTGCTCATCAGAGCTTGAACTAAGATGGGCATTCAAATCAGAGTGGTACATTTATCCAACAGGAATAGATATGTGGTAGCAATGTTTGGAAGATGTTTAATAATCATGTCTTAAAATATAAAAAAGAGAAAATGAAGAAGCTAAGCAGAATTGTACCATCCAAAAGATTATTAACATGTGAACTTAGTTAAGAAGAAAGAAAGGTAGTTGAATCAGTTCTTCACAAAGTAAGTAGTTCAAGAAGAGCATCTGGAACAGGGGAGAAAGGAATGAAACACAAAAATATCAGTAGCATTTAAATCAACCTAATCAACCAAAGGAATGTAATAGTGCCAAGAAATCTTTACTTGGTCTTCAAAATTTTTTATGCTCTTAACTATTATCACAAAAGAATGCGCATTTCAACACAATATCTTGATGTTTCTATATGTGCACCCTGAAAAGTTACCTTGATAGCAAATGATTCAACAGGTTTACCCCAGATCTGCTTCCTATGGCTGATTCAGCATGGATCCTACTGGTTGCAAAAATACAGGCAACCAGATGCTGATTAAACGTGTTTTACTATTCCATTTCTTCCAGTTGCTTTCTCTCTCATGCCCACATACATACTTCCAGGAAGAAGTATAAGCATGGTCTTATACAAAAATAGGAGACCTGTTATAAATTTAGAAAGGCACATTAATAAACTGAGAAGTATCTGGAAGTATCTTTAATAACCTTTTACCTGTGACATAAATTAGCACATCTTTGATGATAAAGGCATTTAGTGTTCTTCTTTGTATGTGGTGTGTTAATAACTAGAAGAATGTCAGTAAACACCTCTTGCTGAATGAATTCAATTGAATTGGTTTTGAAGTGTAATTTCTTCCACAGAATCAGCAGTATGATAAGTGGAACAGATGCTTATGTGATGCAATTTAAGGAGACATTGAAAGAGCTGCCTATCTCAAAATATTTTCTCCTTTGACTATGGTTTTGCCATTGTAACACCTTCCATGTACCACCCTCACCCGTGGCTTCAAAAAGCATGTGCAACAGCCGCACTCAAGTAAAACTTTCTTGGCCGATGAATCAAGCCAAGCTGAGGATAACCCATACATGAGTTATGCGGATGGCTATCCCAAGCATGTGAAGACTTTTCCTAAGGAAAGAGGTAGGTCAGAACAATTTGTTCCAAGGGTCATGAAGGTGGCAGAAGCAGGTACTGTGGAGCTCCTAGAGATCGTTTAGACATCAAAGATGTCACTTAAACCACTGAAATCTAATCAAAGATTGTACAAAGTCATCAGCCTCTCTCTCTCTCTCTCTCTCTCTCTCTCTCTCTCTCTCTCTCTCTCTCTCTCTCTCTCTCTCTCTCTCTCTCTTCTAGAGTCATCACAGTCCAAGGGCAAGACCAAAATCAGGACGAACAACAGCAACTTGGGATATTTAACCCTCCTTTGCAGTGGTCTAGCTTTGGTTAGAGATCCATACCAGAACCAGAACAATTAAGAACAGGAAACTCCTTCAGGCTTCATAGTTCATATTTGCTACTGAGTTCAGACCTTGACCCAGGAAAACTTCTGCATCTACAGTTCCTGAGTCCTCATTTGATGCAGGGCTCTACTGAATGCATGAATTTAACATCATCCATAAGCTGAGTTTATTCTACATCTCTTTTCTTACAATACTCTAGGAATGACTGAGTAACTAAACCAATTCTAGGTAGGTAGTCCTTAGAACTTCTGGGGTTTGAGTAATATATGTACCGTCTAAGGATTCCCAGGCACTAGGAAGATTACATAGCTATTCAGATGTTTTCTTGTATACTTAAATTTTTTTTTTTGCAAAAAGCAAATGACAACACATAGCATCCAAAAATGTTCTTTATGTTCCAATGGGGAGCCACTTAGATTATTCTGAAGTCTTATTATTAGGTTTCCGTGAAATACAATAGCATCAGAGAAGAAGTGGGATTTGGCAGATATGGAGACTCTATAGCTAATTCTGATTGGGTAAATCCACCATAATAAATATCCTTTCTATTGTAAGCTGAACCAAACCTGCAAAGCAGCCGAAGAACAGAAGGCTGTCTATTCTGGGGTAATTAGAATGATGGACACATAACTGTCAGGGTCCTATGAGCTAGGTCCTATTTGCTAAATGGATGTCAATGCCACCTGAATGTTAAACACATAGGGGCATCAAATAAATGTTGGATTGGATTATAGATGGCTTTTCATTCACTTCTTTGACTCTTTCTTTATTCTCTCATCACTCACTCCATTAGTTACACATTTCACATAGTTGGATTAGTAGCATGCAGGATGCAATTGTCTTAGCAGCAGCAAGTAAGCATAAAAATGGGGCTCCACTAGCCCATCACATGAAACTCAGAATCCCTGTAGAGGAAGTACACATATAGCTACTGTAGCTAAAAGTACTTTAGAGGGATGGTACTTATGGTATTATTTATTCCACTTACAGGAAGATAGCATGAAATGATGGTTGAGCTATTTAAAGGGATAAAAATTAAAAGTAGTCACAGTGAGATATTCTGTAATGAAAGAAATCTCAGAGGGAATGTAGCCCTTTCATAAATGTAGAATCTTTACCTAAACCTTTGTCTATATCAAAATGGAAATCCAAACCGTGAAAGATTCTATCCAGGCACTAGTCCAAGAATTTAGGGAAGAATATTGTAGGAATGATAAATTAGGGGAGATTCACCAGCAATGGATATTATCTTTTGCATTGATATCCAGGGAATGTGAGGCTAAGATAGTTCTGATAAAAGACAGTTTGTTGGCTTCTTATCCCTGCCTTTCACTGGACGCCACATCAGTGCTGATCCACAATTTGTGGCTATATAGACAATTTTGTGACTACTGTGGTGACCAGCTGTTTTTCAGGGTGGCCAAGCTGAACCCTGGCAACCTCAGAGTCTCTTCACTCTTGCCTTATCCAGAGATCTAACTGTTAGTGCCCTTCCTCATGAGAAGGTATAGGTTGAGCCTAATGGTAATTTTCCATGATGTCAGCAGCACATATGGAAGAAGTTCCTTTAATCTTGTGATATTTGAAAAATAACCAAAAATGTGGTTGTATTTATTATTTTTTATAAAATCTGTATCTAATTTATAGAAGGGATCTTTTCTTAAAAATCANGAGATGTACAGAAAAAGGGGGTGAGCTGCATTTTTGGCAGAGAAGTGATGTGAGCACTGCAGACTGACGTAGTCTTCTTGGAACCCAACTTCCAAAGACCATTGGTATGGGGCTCTCTCCTCATTGGAGAGGATCAACGCCCTGGCTCTGTGTGAGGGGCAGTGCCAAGTTGGTGAGAGGAGAGGCTGGTCCTTCTTTGTAAAGTCTTTGTAAGGGTCTTTAGTCTGTTTGGGCTTTCCAGTCACTTTTGGCTTTTGGCTTCAATGGAGAAGATGGAAGATGTCAACCGTACTTCATTAGTAATCTTCAAAGAAAAGTGGAACTAAAACTGAGCCTCAGAGGGAGTGCAGGATTTAAGGCACCTAATAATTGCCAAGTATTGTGCTAAGCATTTTTATAAATATCTCATTTGATCCTCACAATTACCTTGCAAGATAGGTGCTATTATTTTTTGATGGTTATTTTAAAAATTTCTTATTCAAAACTTTTTATTTTCTCAATTATATGTAATAACAATTTCCCACGTGTTTTCTGAAATTATAAGATCCAAATTGTCTCCCTCTCTCCCTTCCCTCCCCTCTATTGGAGATGGTAAACCATTCAATCTGGATTACACATGTATTATCATGCAAAATATACTTCCATATTGGTTATTATTGTAAGAGAATTTCCATATAGAACCCAAATCCCAAAATAAAACTGTAAATAAACTCATGTGAAAGATAATATGCTTTGATCTGCATCTGACTCCCACTATTCTTTCTCTGGAGGTGGATAGCATTCTTTGTCCCAAGTCCTTCAGAACTGTCCCAGATCATTGCCTCATAAGAGCAGAGGAACTTATTGGTGAAAATTAGAAAATAAAATAAGAGTAGGATTAAGGGGCCAGGTTATGGAAGAACTTGAAAGCCAAGAAAAGGAGTCTGAACTTAGTTTGATAGACAGTAGGAAACTACAGTGGATTTGTGAGCAGGGAATGCTTAGAAGTATTTCAGTAAAATTTATCAGCCAGATGTAAGGTAGTACGGACTGGGGAAAAGGTTGGAAGTAGCAAGAATCAAGTGGATATTGTAGAATTGAGGTGAAAATGACTTAAATTTAAGATAATAGAAAAGAAATAGTTTGTCAAATATGTTTTGAACAATTTGATATAGAGATTTGTCCGTGGTAGGTATTTAATAAACGCGTGCTAAAGTGAATTGAAAAATTCATTCCACTTGGCTCTAACTTAATTGAAAAATGTCCCCAACAGGCTCTCTGCTAAGGAGGGAACACTCCCTGAGTAAACATTTCCTTTGAATAATGAACCAGTTTTAGTAACCTGAAACACAACTCAACGGGACGCAGATATAATTATGTCAGGTCCAAAGAGCACTGGGAACAAGAGAAGGAACTGGAGAAAGAACTGCCTGCTGTATAGCCCATGTTACTTGAAATCTCTCCTGAGCAGAGTTCCCCAAATAAGCCTCAGAATCCTCCTTTGCTTTTCAGGCTCTGTTCAGGTAGCACCTCAACAAAGCCCTTTCCTGATTTCCATCCTAAAATGTTTCTCTCCTCAAAGGCTCCCAAAGCACTGATCTCCTTTCTCTTCTCTTTGAACACTTCCTACCTGATTTTCTACATATTTGGCACATTTCCTCTTTCTTCCATTGTGGCCCAATAGAATATCATCTAGGAGGTCAATGAGGTGGTGCAGTGGATAGAGTTCCTGGTCCAGAGTAGGGAAAACCCGAGTTCAAATCTAGTCTCAGACAATTGCTAGTTGGTTGGTCCTGGATAAGTCATTTAATCCTGTTTGCCTCAGTTTTTTCATCTATAAAATGAGCTGGAGAAGAAAATGGCAAAGCAGTCCAGTATCTTTGCTAAGAAAACCCCAAATGGAGTCACGACTTAAACAATTAAATAGTAACAAATAGAATGTAGGCTTTCTCAGCAATGCAATGATCTAGGATAATTCTAAAGGACTTATGAAGGAGAATGCTATATTGGCGGAGGAAAGAGAGGAAGGGAGATGATTTGGATCATATAATTTTGGGAAACAGTTGAAAATTATTACTACATGTAATTGGAAAAATAAAATATCTTTGAATTAAAATAAAAGAATGTAAGCTTCTTAGCTTCTTGAGGGCAGGGACTGGTGTTCCTACTTGCTCATTTTTATCTTTGTGTTCCCAGCATCTATAAGTGCTGGGTATATAGTAAATACTTTAAAATGTTTGTTGAATCAAATTGAAATTCATAAGTCCATGTATCACATACTTATATGCAATAGTAACTCAGAGCTTACTTTTGGGAGCAATTTTTGTAATATTAGTATAACTTCTGTATAAATGGAGATTTTGAACCTTGGACTTTATCCCCCAGAAGTCCCTTAGTATTTCCTAAAATTCTCTTTAATCTCTCCTGCACCTCCATGTTTGCGTGGTCACGTTATTGTTTTATGAGTTCTGTAGCTCCTCCCTCTTCCTCCTCGTTTTCTCTCCTGAGCAGGCTGAATAGCTCGGTCTCTTACTTTAATTATTATTAATAAACTTTTAAAATATAATACTTGGAATATTGGATATTAATTTTAAAATCCACATTTGTCAGGAAAACTTAAACAAAAAGAGGAACCATTTGTAACCAAAAGCCTCTAAGTTTAAAAACTGCATCTTTCTTTTGTAGAACAATCAAAGGCGTGCTGGAGCCAGCTGGTACCGGCTCAAAAGTCAATGGTTAACTTTCCAATGCCAGCATTTATACCTTGGATATCAGTAAATGCTATAAATCGGTGCTTCAGTTATTATTTTGCTGATTGTCTAGACCAGAGAAGAAAAGAGAAGATAGGACCAGATAGAATGTAATTTGAAATATTTAATAAAATACATAAAAACATACACCAAAACTTAGATAATTTATGATAATTTATGGTTTTCTAAGTCAAAATAAGGCTTTTGGGATCCATCTCTTCTTCTTTTTCTCTAAAAAAACAACAAAAATGCTTACTTTCTGTCTTAGAATTGATACTTGTTCCAAGGCAGAAAAGTGGGAAGAGCTAGAGCTGGGGTTAAGTGACTTGCCCAGGGTCACACAGCAAAGAAATATTGGAATTCAGATGTGAACCCAGTATTTCCTTTCTCCAGACTTGGCTCTCTATCTATCCACTTAGCAGGGATCCATTTCTAATACTTAACAAAAATGACTGGGAAAATGCTAATAATTGCAGATTAGATTTAAAAGTGCCATGGGTTCATTTCTCCCCCTGAAGATCCAGTGGTTAAACATCTCAGTATGTTTCAATAACTACGTTTTATTTTTTATAAAGATTCAAAGTTAAGTGGCTGTGCGTTTTATTTCCATATAGTTTTCATCTTCTGTTTCTAATGTTCACCAAATCATGGGTGGTTGCATGAGGATTATAAACTTAATTGGAATAATAAAAATTTTTGTTGGCCAATACACCGCTGAGTCCCCTGCAGGCATTTGGAAGGGATTGCTAGATTAAGCTGGGACAGTCTGACCTGGGATAGATTCCATGATTTAAAACCATTTTAAATTGATTGGGAGTAGGGGAGCCAAGAATATTGTAGGGAAAAAGTATGTGTAAGAGGGCTGATGTCTCACCCGTATTAAGTTCACCAAAAGCTTCTCTCAGCCGCACCTGCCAGTTCTTTTCCTGGGTTTTGTCCAAACTTGCAACATGCTGCGAGCATCACAGCTGTCACAGATCTCAGGGAAATCGCTGTCATCGGGTCAGGAACAGGTGACATTTAGTGTTTAGAAATGAGTTTTGTTGAATGAGATCAACTTTTTACAGAATCAGAATCACAAAATGGCAGCCCTGGAAAGGGTCTTAGAATCATCTACTCCAGAGGTTTTGTTGAACCACTGGGAAAATTTAACCAAACAAGTAAAAATAAAATAAAACATAGATGGTGTCAATTTTTGTTTTTTTTTAAGTCAATATGTAGCTACAGGGCTACGTAGCCCTGTTTCTATTTGAGTTTGTCACCATTGGTCTAGCCCAACCGCCATAAATTTTATAGCTGAAGAACATTTTAAAGGATGTGCTAGTCTTGACATAAAAGGGATCTGAGTTCAAATGACTGCTTTGATCCTTCCTAACTGTGTGACCCTGGGGAAATCACTTCTCTGTGAGCCTATAAAAATGAAAGCAATGCTATTTACATTGTCTACATCAGAGGGTTGGGAAGAATATGCTACATTAGCCATGAAGTGCTTTGGAAATATGTGGCATTACTAATAGCTGGGAGGCTTAAAACTCAGACCTTCAGTCTCCAAGTCCAGAGCTTCTTACCCAAAGAAATGGTTTCTACCAGGACATGAAGACCATCATCATTTTTTGGAAATGTGTGGCATCCTCTCCTGAATATACAAACTGATGGCTATATCCCATGAACATTAGCTGCATGCACTCACCAAACATTTGTGAAGTAAGTGTAACTCATGAGGTTGGGGATACAGTGACCAAAAGATGAAGCCTCCCTTGTTCTTGGGGATTTTATATTATACTGGTTGGACACACTTATAAGTAAAATCAAATCAGTTTTGAGATGGAGCACTGACAAAAAGGAGGAGCTTCATATTGGCCATGGAAAAGGAGTTGAGCCAAGCTTGATTCCTGTATGCTGTGGTGTCCTCACAAATACTTTATTTTAATAAGCAAGGAAGCATACAAATTCCCACCAAGGTAAATTCAATTTTCATTTTTGGACTGTGACTTGTGGTCCTTGTTTGTCCTTCCCTCTATTCCTCTATCCCAACTGCTAACCTCATAAAAGCCAGGTTTATGAATGCAGATTGAGGCACACTATTTTTCACTTTTTTCCTTCATGTTTTTTTTGTTTTATGTCTTCTTCCACAACACAACCAATATGGAAATGTTTTACATGATCATACATATATAACCTAGATCAAATTGCTTACTGTTTCAGGAAGAGAGGAGAGGACGAGAGAGGGAAAGAATTTAGATCTCAAAATTATAGAAAAATGCTAAAATTGTTATTATATATAATTGGAAAAATAAAATATTATATATGGAAAAAAGTTTAGTCCTTGGGGCTGACCTAAGAAGGCATTTTTTCCTTTGGGGTGCATTGCTCTTGCCTAGAATTTGATCTAGGAAAATTCATGTCTAGGTTTCCACAAATGTAGATAAAAAGGATCCCCAGCTCCTATACAAGCACTCCTGAAAACAAATGCATATTGAATAGAGGATAGCTTATATTTCATTGCACAGAAGAAAATACATGGCACTCATAGGAATCTATACACAGTTACAAAGAACTCAAAAGGCACTCAAAGACTCAAAAAAGTCCATAAACTCCATGTTGGAAAGAAATGGACTTTAGGGTTGCCACTGGGGAAATACTTTGGTATTCCAGGGAGATCTTTCTTTCCTACAGACACCTACAGAGTCCTCTCTGAGACTTGTACCATTCTGTGGTTTGGATTCCTCCCCAAAAGTAAACACACTTCCAACCAAGCAATACCTTTCCCTCTATATTTTCACTTTCTGAATAACTCACTGAAAACAGCAAAAGGTGATGGATTCCAATACCTTACTCTCCACTCAATGAAATGGCTTCAATTCTCTTAGTTCTTCTGCCTTTAGGACCATGCGAGGCACTATCTTATTTCTCCTGTTGCTCAGGGAATCCCTTTCTCCAGAAGGTCTGTTCTCCAACTTAAACTGGAGGTTACCCACAAGGTGGTCGCTTCCAAGGAAATGTCCCTTTTCTACCTAGAATGAAAGGTTTCTAGATCGTGTTGCCTAGGAAACAGAAATTTCTTCTTCTATACATAAGAGTTTAGAATTCAGGAATACTGCCCTTGAATTCCTTTGTCTCTCTCCAAATAGCTTCTGCAGTAATTTTATCATTGCCAAGCCTATTGCTATACCTGGGGTTGGGAAACCTCAACTTTTATCAGGCCATTTTGACAAGCCTATCTCCTTCCATCATGTCCTTCTGCTGGAAGTTGTTATCAACTGCTCCTGGGGGGAGAGAGTCTGAAAGAAGAAATCTCCAATTCTTATAATGCTTCCACAGAAAGGGGCAAAGAAAAAGGCAAAAAGACAAAAATATTGGAAGCAAGTCATATGGCTCGTTGTAGGTCCTCTGACAAGAATTCCAGTCAATCACCAATCTTAGGGATGCCACTGAGATATAGGAATTTTCTACATCTTCTCTCCAAGATATCAAAGGGGAAGCCCACAGACTATGGGGGAGAGGTATGCTCATGTGTATATATTCTATAAGAAGAGTTAGGTTTAAATTAATTTGGAAAAAGCTCCCCAGATTGCCCCCTGGCTCCTTATCCTCACACATGAACCTGGCTGGGTTGTAACAGAGAAGTAGTTAAATAAATCATAGTACATTAATGAACTAGAATACTATACAGTGTTGTTAAGACTCAGGAGGAAAATACAGAGATATGGGAAGACTTTTATGAGTCAATACAAGGTGACACACTGGCTATGGTCACATAGGAGGAAGAGTGAATGTATGGAAAAATTATGAAATTATTTAATTTACATTTAACTTGTTTTTAAGCAAGGTAGTATTGCTGATGAATGGTGTTTGTTAACAGGGAGAGGGATCAACTGAATTATGGTTTTCAGCAGTATGAGGTGGGGAAAAACTCTACTATGGAAGGTCAGTAATTCTTTGCAATTTATATAGTCTCAGAGAGTTGAATTACACTGAAAGGTTAAGTGGCTTGCCCAACGTTTCACAGTCAATACATATGAGAGATGAGACTTGAAACCAGGACTTCCCAATTTCCTGGCTGGCTCTCTATCCATTATTCCACATTTCCCTTCTAAGTTTGCCATAAAATATTTAATTTGTTTAAAAATGACTGGGTGAGGGGCGGGTCAGTTCACTGGATAGAGAACCAGGCCTGGAGTCAGATACTTTCTAGCTGTGTGACCCTGGGCAAGTTATTTAACCATCATTGCCTAGCCCTTACCACTCTTCTGACTTAGAACCCATATTTAGAGTTGATTCTAAGACAGAAGGTAAGGGGTTTAAAAAATAAAAAAAAATGATTGGGTGATGATTTCCATTCTAAATCTATTATGTTCTTTAATTACATTTTTTGAGCTACTTTCCGATTAGAAAAAAAAATCAAATTCATCATTTCTTTATAACTAACTTCTTCCTGCTAACTTCAAGCTTAGGTCAAGGGAATATATTCACTCATTTATTTCTTTAAAATTTGTCAAATACTCTCCTGAGTATAATTTCATGGGTGAGATAGTATAAACATTCTTATTTTCATTTTACCGGTGGGGAAAGTGAGGCTGAGAGAAATTAAGTAAATTATTGGTAATATTAATTAAAATAACAATGATTTAAAAAACAAGATCTTCCTCCTGGAAGCTCTCTCCAGGCCTGGGATATACACATTGGAAGTACACTCCATCTATTTGACCTCTTCCTCTGATTGGATAGCTACTCTAGGACCTTCATTTAAGGAAGATTCCCAGACCTACTGTGTCTTCCTTCCTCTTTAGACTTCTCTCCTGTCTTGCTATGTATAAAGCACGGTTTAGGTCCCTGGTCACTTCATCCCCATTCATCCCCATTCTTCCCTCACTCCTTTCAGTTTTCTTTTATGTGAATCTTCCTTCATTAGAATAAAAGCTTCTTGAGGATGGAAATTGTCTTTCTGTCTGTCCTTATTTTCCCAGACTTTAGCTCAGGGTTTGGCATATAATAAGTACTTAAAAAACCAAAAGAAAACACCTTACTTTCTATCTTGTATCAGTTCTAAGAAAGAAGAACATCTAGGAAATAGGCAATCACAATTACAGCTTGAAAGTATCTGAGGACAGATTTGAACCAAGGTCCTTCAATCTGGTGCGCTATCCATGGTGCTACCTAGTCACCTCTACATAAGCACTTAAATGTTTGTTGACTGACTGACTTATCCATATTCTTACAACCAGTAAGTTGTAGTTCAAACTCTATTTTCCTGGTTCTAACAACATTACACCATAGTGCCCTCCCCATAGAAGAATGCAGAGAAAAAATTATTTTTAAAAGATGCATCTAAGGATAAAAAAAGAGGCCCAAATCAGATGGGCTGGCTCGCCCTGAGAAAGACAGAATAAACAGGAGCAATCTGTGTGTGTGCCTTTATGAGTCACATATAGGAAGGTTTCTAAAATTAATTATTGCCCTAATATCAAGTATCGTGAAGCTCTAAGGAGCTGGACTCAATGGCAGTTAAATATATGAGTGGGCTTGTAGTGCCTTGGAAAGAATGCTGGATTTAGATTTATGAGACCAGGCTCTTTGTCCTAGTTCTGAAGATTACTAGATGGGTGACTCTGGACAAATCAATTAACCTTGGTCTCCTCATCCATAAAATGAAGAGGTTGGACTAGAGGGCATCAAAGGGCTCTTCTGGCTCAGGATCTATGATTCTATGTATCAACCACATGGAACTATATATGCCAGGAAACTGAATCAATTTCATTTGAATGGTCTTAGGAAGATTCTGAAGGTCATCTGGCAAGATAAAATATGGGACACTGAGGTCCCTTCTCCAGCTGAACTGCCAAGCATTCAGACTCTACTGCAGAGAGGGCAACTTTGATGGACTGGCCATGTTGTACAAATGCCAAATGGACATTTGCCTAAAAGTCTGTTTGATAAAGAACTCACACAAGGCAAGCATTCCCTTGGAGATCAGAAGAAGAGATACAGGAACACTCTCAAGGTTTCTGTGAAAAACTTTGGTTAGGAGACCAACCAATTGATTGGGAGGCAATGGCATAGGACCATCCAGAATGGTGTGCCCAATTCAAAGAAGGGTCTGTGCTCTATGAGCAAAGCAGAATAGCAGTGGCTCAAAAGAAATAGGAGATACACAAATTTAGTCACATCTCCACCCCAAATGTTCCTATGGGCTATTTTTGCCCAACCTGTGGGAGAGCCTTCTGAGTTCAGAATGGTCTGAGCAGCCATAGTTGGAAACCCTGTATGCTGACCCCAAAATAATGATGCCATTTTGGTCCTCTTTGAGTGTGGAGGATGACGGACAACCACCAGAACTATGTAGAGGGCAGTGCTGCAGTCCAATCCCTTCAGCATTTCCTGATCCAAACACTCTGGCTCTTCCTCATTAAAACTAAATATGTAGAAGTGGCAAATCATTATGCTGACAACATTTAGTACTGCTATAAACTTCTAGGGGTGGGGTGGCACTAAATATAGCATAAGTGATTGCTGGAAGAATTCAGAGTAGCCTCTATGGGAAAGGCCAGAGATAACTCTGATCATTTGCTTATTCTCTAGAGCAGGGATTCCTAATCTAAAGTCTTTGAACTTTTAATTTCTTTTTTTTTTTAGTATTTTGATCATTCTGGTTTCTCTTGTAATCCTATGCATTTTTATTTTATGTACTTAAAAGCATTTTCCAAGACGGATTCCTAAGTTTCCCCAGGCTACCAAAGGGGTATATGAGACAAAGAATAGTTAAGAAACTCCTGCTCTATTTTGAGGGGCTCTAGCACCTCTCTCTTACTTGTCATGCTTTCCTAGAATGTTCTTGCAACACAAAAATAAATGAGATTTTGGCCACAGAGGCATATTTGAAAAAACAACAAAATTAATCTGGCCTAACTCCAGATAGTACAAGTAGGGAAAAATAATTCAAACCACAAAAATTCTAGGAATTAGAAAGGCCTGAAAATGAATTATACACGAAAGCATGGCAGGGACTGTACAGACAAAAGTAAATTCAGGGCTTCTATTTGAACTTTATTTCAAAGAATCTCAGGCCTAAAATCCCCTTATCTTTCTTTTTTCTTTAATCATTTATTTTCCTTCTAGTATTTCTGGAGTAAAATGTTTGAACTACTCTTCCCACTGACTTAATTTAATGGAGGGGAGTAAATGTTCTATTACTGCTTTATTTTCTCTACTTTCATTAAATGCTTTTGATTTAAACTCTATCTTCCAGTTGATTGGCAAGAGGAACTACATTAAATGTTCATTTACAAGGGCTCATGCATTGTGGTTTTGTGTTGAGGATCCTCTAAGTGCCTTGAACTTGGGATAGGTTTTGAAGAACGCCTTAAGTGAGGGGTGGAGTGGGGCTGGATGCCCCTGATGCTACATAGTTTTAACTTCAGATTATGTGCTGCAGAAAATACTAAGATTAGAAAAGTTCAACAATTTGCTCAAGGTACAACTGACAATTAAGACAGATTTTGAACGGAGTCCTCTAGGTCTGGGTTCAGGATCTATATCTGATCTGATCACATATACTACATTGATACAGAACAAATGTTTTTAGAGGTCTAAGATGTCCAAATGTTAGCACTGAAACTTCTAGATTACAGAACAGCAAAGAATAACAAATATACTCTTTGCGGGCTTTGGAGCAAGAGGGTCCAGCACCTTATTAAAAAAGAAAAAAAATGAAACAAAGCGCTGGATCTTTTTCCATGAAACAGAAAAAAGAAAGACCAATAGGCTATGCTCAAAAAGGCCAGAAAAGGAAGAAGCCATTCTTTTTCTACACAATGCTATTTATGTTTTTCTCAAAATAATTATCTCTGCAACTGTAAGCCACTTGTTCCAAAAAGATGCTAAAAACTAGAAAGAAGTTGAGAGAAAAGGTATAAAAATCAGAAAATGGAATTTAAGAATTTATTGGAAAATTTTAATGGGTATAGGCTGGGATGGCGAGAAGATGACAATCTTCTAATATTTCTTTGTATGCCCTACAATACCTAGCATAGTGTCTCGCACATAACAGATGCTCCATAAATTTCAATTGAATGAATATGTAAATCTCTTCTTCCACCAACTCAGAAAGTAGAGGACACAGAGTAACAAGACGTAGTGTAAAGAGGGCAAGGCAAGTTTAGTCTGAATAGCAAAATATGTTTCCTAGAATAAAACCCTGCATTATTGAGTAGTTTCCCAAGAGAATCAGTGGAAGAACCATTTGTTATTTAGAACATTTACCATCAGACTGGAGGAGCCCTGGAAGGGGTAATCTTGTTATGGAAGGAGGCTAGAGTCTTGTTAAGAACCAGAGATGGATATGGGATTGTGATTTTGATCCATTTTGACAGCACAATGTATTTCTGTAAGTTTTGGTCTGCAAGTAGAGGAAGAAAATTTAGGAGTTGCAGGTACCTTGCATACTAATAGAAATACCATATTTCTGATCCCCATCTCCAGACCACTTGGCAAGTTGTTGCAAAAATAATAACTTTATAAGGCAAAAAAATTGAAAATATTCTGTCAGCAATAACACTGAAGTTAAATCCAGTTCCATGTCAAATGGATCAGATCCAAACGTGGTCATTTCTCTGAGTCTTTTGTTACTGGGATAATATGACATACTCAGGGATTAACAGATGATCATATAAAACAATCCCACATTTATATACATCCTAATGTGCCTTGGGAAGTCAATATTATCAAGAATGGATTTTATATTATAGGAAAGAAGACCAATGGCTTGCAAATCCTTAAAATTATACTGCTAAGTTTAAAATGATGCTCAATTTAAGAGATTCCTCTTATAAGGACAACTCCTGCTCTGACCAGACTGTTTTCTTTTCAGTTCTAATTCCATGAAAGTAAAACTGAAAACTAATATGGAACCCATATTTGTACAAAAGCATCTCAAGTCAAGCAAAAACATTTATCGTATTTACATTCTATTCTTTTTTTTTTTTTTTTACATTTACACTTACCCCCTGGAGTAGCATTAAGATGATTTCTTTGAATTGATAAAACTTTGAGAGATGTAAAGACATTTCTGAAACCATTTCTTTGGCATTTCCTCAATAAGCTGTTACGTCTCTGTAGATCCAATGAGATGGAGTGGATTCCATTGTCACTGAGGTTTAATGTTTCCAAAGAGGGAAAACACATAAAAGAGCTGAAAGTTAGCTCAGATATCCTATTGTTGCTAAGGTTCAGGTGTTTTATGGTCCAGTCTTCGTTTCTCATGTTAGAAACTGAGAGAGCTCTAATAGAATTGTAACTTAAATCCAGTGTGGTCACTGTTTGTGGGATAGCCATTGGTATATCAGATTTTCCAGTAAAAGAACAATCCATCAAAAGGTCCCTATCCCACCGGCATCCAGAGTCGGACAGAATATCAAATTTTCTTGATTCGGTTGCCACTGTTCTGGTAAAATAAAGACTTAGCACGACAGCAATCACTCTGAGGTAAGAACTTCTCATAATGCCTATTAGAAAAAAAGAAAAGGAAAAGAAATTTAATGATTCATATATAATAGCTTTTTAAAACTAGTAGGAAATGGAAAAGTGAGTATCCAAAATGAAAGAATTTTAAGTTTTTTTAAAAAAAGGAACACTTACTTGCTTCCAATACCAAACATTTTAGTACTTAAAGTTTTTTTTTTGCCAAGATTAATCTTCCAAAAGAGTAAAGACTGTTTATATCACTTACACCCAATCTAATTTTTCTGAAAGAAATTTCCTCTGTTGGGTCTCACCTGTAAAATGCTTCTGTTTTTTAAACATCCGTCACCCGGCAGTCATCCAAGCAGTCACCCGGCAGTCTACTTTGGAATTAGTGAAACATTATCAAGGTTTGGGTCTTTCCTGCTTCCTCACTGGTTCTACGGAAGGTGCAAAGTCGATTATGCTTATCTCCAATTCTATCCTGAGTGAGACATGTGGCTTATTACTGGAACGATAAGTGGAAGAAAGTTCAATGGGTCAAACAGATCCTGTATGCTAAGGATTTATATTGAAATTAAATCAATAAGTAGGAATGGAAAGTTTAGCCTTCCATGGCATTTGCATGTTTGTCTTCATAGGTTTTTGGTCTGCTATCGCTCTCAGGTTATAAGATTAAGAAAACGCACCATGTAAAATAGGTTTGGTTTTTAAAAACTTGCTCTTCCCACATGGACACAGGAGCAGCCAGATAACTATCAATCACTAACCCTTTCTAGGCAAAACTACTGGGGAGGGGCAGATCTGCCCAAGAAAGCTCTGAGTATCATATTCATGATAATATAAGCTATTTGAATATATAAACCTCATTCCCTGAAAGGAGAATTCTCAATGGAAAATAATTGCATAAAATTATTTTTTATTTAAAAAATTGATTTATTTGAGATAAACATTGTTTTAAGAATTTTGTTAATAGCTTTTGTTTTTATATCACATATCCTTCCTGTTACTCCAACCAGCAACTTATTCCATGTAACAAAAAATGAAAATAAAAAGTTAAAAAAAAGAAAGCTCAGCAAAACTAACCAATAAAGCAATTGAATCTGACAGTATATGCTAGGTCCTACATCTATAGCCCCCAAGCTCTCTAGTTAAGGGGAAGGAGAAAGGGAAGCATTTTCCCATTTCTTTTTCAGGGATAAGCTTAGTCATTGTAATGATAAAATAATCAATTTCTTTTTTATTTTCTTTACAATGAAACTGTTTTTTTTTTCTAAAGGTAAATGACTTTACATTACACAAATAATTAATAGACCCCAGGAAAGTGAGTCGATTTGAATTGGTAAAAGAACATGGAAGTTCCTTTTCTTAAACAATGAGGAGGTTAGACTCTTAATATTAAGGATTCCTTCTGGCTCTAAATTCTATGATCCTGAGGTAGGGAGTACATTGATTCATAAGATCAGAACTCTGGAGCTGGGATGGACTTTATAAATAATCTTTAAAATCTAGTCCAATCACTTCATCTAGAGGTGATAAAACAAAGGTTCAAAGATGTCATACCAGGATTCAAACCCAGGTGTTCTGATTCCATATCCAGAGAGGAGAAATAGCATAAGGAACACCAGTCTTTGTTAACCTCTTTTCATAGACCACAACTATATCGTGAAAATCGAGAGGAATGGAAAGAATTTTTTTCATTCCAAGAGTTTCAATGGATACAAAACTGGATTTCAGTCATTCTACTTTTTTTTAAAAAATGAAACCTCTTCCTCAGTTGATGGATGGGCAAGGGATATGAATAGGCAGTTTTCAGATAAAGAAATCAAAACTATCAATAAGCATATGAAAAAGTGTTCTAATCTCTTATAATTAGAGAAGTCCAAATCAAAACAACTCTGAGGTACCACCTCACTCCTAGCAGATGGGCAAACATGACAGCAAAGGAAAGTAATAAATGTTGGAGGGGATGTGGCAAAATCGGGACACTAATACATTGCTGGTGGAGTTGTGAATTGATCCAGCCATTCCGGAGGGCAATTTGGAACTATGCTCAAAGGGCATTGAAAGATTGCCTGCCCTTCGATCCAGTCATACCACTGATTGGTTTATACCCCAAAGAGATAATAAGGAAAAAGACTTGTACAAAAATATTTATAGCTGAACTCTTTGTGGTGGCAAAAATTTGGAAAATGAGGGAATGCCCTTCGATTGGGGAATGGCTGAACAAATTGTAGTATCTGCTAGTGATGGAATACTATTGGGCTAAAATGAATAATGGACTGGAGGAATTCCATGTGAACTGGAAAGACCTCCAGGAATTGATGCAGAGTGAAAGGAGCAGAGCCAGAAAAACATTGTACACAGAGATGGGTACACTGTGGCACAATCCAATGTAATGGACTTCTTTACTAGCAGCAATACAACGATCCAGGACAATTCTGAGGAACTTCTGAGAAAGAACACTATTCACATCCAGAGAAAGAACTGTGGGAGTAGAAACACAGAAGAAAAACAACTGTTTGATCACATGGGTCGATGGGGATATGACTGGGGATGTAGACTCTAAACAATCAACTTAGTGCAAATAATAATATGGAAATAGGTCTTGATCAATGACATGTAAAATCCAGTGGAATTGCTTTTTGGCTATAGGAGGGGGGTGAGAGGTGGGGAGGGGAAGAACATAAATAATTTAGCTATGGAAAAGTATTCTAAATTAATTAATTAATTAATTAAATGAACTTAAAAAAAATGAAACCTTTACTTTCTGTCTTAGTAACAACTCTAAGACAGAAAGGTAAGTGTGAGGCAATCAGGGCTAAGTGACTTGCCCAGAGACAAACATCTAGGAAGTGTCTGATGTCAGATTTGAACCTAGGACCTCCTGAGTCCAGACCTGGCAGTCTATTCACTTAGCCTCCTCTTCTATCCACCAATTCTCTTCTATCCACTAACTAAGTAGCCCAAGAAAATCAGTTCAAAATATTAATTTTAAAGCCCTAAAGCTTCTTTTTCCCCCCTGGGTTATAAAAAAAAATTGAAATAGCCCAGGGTCATGAGTCTTTTCCAGAAATTGGTCCATTATTGAGCAAAGAAGCCATGTTACAGCTAAAGACCAACAGAAGATAGCAGAGTTGTGGTGATGCTTTCCAGAGAGCAGAATGACTTTCCAAAAGGAAATCACTGGCTTTATAGCATAAGAAGCAGGAGTTGTCCATGCCATGTGTGTTCCCCAATCATGAGAGTTCCCTGAAAGTGTTCTCTTCCAGCTTTTTTTGTTTGTTTCCTATGTGCCCCCCAAAGTGTGCTCCCTGACCAGGAGAGGTCCTTATATATGTCCTCTTTCCCATCAGTGATTTGATAATTTGTTGAGGGAGAATGTATGCTCATGTGTATGTCACTTCATTTGCCAACCTGTTTAATTAGTTGTCTTGCTTTGAGTTAACATATCCTCAGGTTACCTAGTAAAAAAGGAAATAGTTTTGCTACAATGTAATACATCTCATGCAAAATAATGTGACAAAACCCATAGAACTTGTGAGAAAATGGGGTCATCGGCATAATGTTAAAAAACTTCGATAACATGTATAAAAAAGAAAAGAATCTAATAAAATGGCAGCACAGTTTTAGACATAGACATGTTAAGAAATGCATAAATTCTTTAACAAATAGTGCCCCCTTCTGGAGCTTTGGGGTGCTGCTTGTTCTGTACCCTGGACCTAAGGAGTATGCTAGGCAAGCCACAACTCTGGGTGGAGGACTAGATAGATGGGAGAGGTTGGGGATGGAGATGAGATGGTGATGATGATAGCAGTGGGGGTGGTACAAACCAGCCTTTCTTGGCTCGTTGCTTCTATTGAGCCAAAAGATAATTTTGCCCTTTATCTTGACATGACAAGTTGGAAGGGTTGTAGCCTGTGAGTTTTTGTGAAGTGGTACAGTTTTCTGAGTTCTCTGTTTCTCAGAGAAATTGTGCAGAAACAAACTTGAAATCCGAGTTATGCTCAAAAAGTTCTCTAATCTACTAGTTGTGGTGGAACAAATTCATGTTTTTCAAACACTTCAGAGGAGGCTGTTATAGCAGATCTTACAGTCAAGGATAGGAACAGTGGCTTGTAAGTGGTTCTGGGCAGAAGTTTGCTCAGATTGTGCCCTATGATGGTGGATATCTCACAGGGTTCTGTCCTGGGCTCTCTTCTCTTCTTCTATACTACTTCATTTGGTGATCTGATCAGCAGCTCCCATGGATTTAATGACCATCTCTATGCTGATGATTCTAAAATCTACCTATTCTTCCCCCAACTTTTTGTTGACCTCCAGTAGATGTCTTAAACTCAAAACATCCAAAATGTGACTCATCTTTCTCCTTTCCTCTTATCCTTTCTAGGAAGATTCCTAGTCCCTCAGACTCACAGCCTTGGAGTTATCCTGAATTCCTCACCATCTCTCACCCCTCTATCCAAGCTATTGCCAAAGCTTGCTGATTTCACCCTTCTCTCAACACTTACTACTTTGGAGCAAGTCCTCATCACCTCACATCTGGACTTTTGAAGTAGCCTGCTGGTGGTCTTAAGATTCCAGTCTACTCTACTCCAATCCATCCTCCACTCGCCCACCAAAATGACTTCCAGGTCCAGTCATGTCACCCCCCTACTCAAAGATTTCTAGGGGATCCCTGTCACTTCCAGGATCAAATACAAAACATCCTTGCATTCTAAGAGCTTTATAACCTAGCCCCCTCCTAACTTTTTAGTTTTCTTACACCTTGCTTCCTGCCATTTCCTTTTGGATTCAGGGACACTGGCCTCCTGGTTGTTCCAAGAACGAGACTCTCTGGGCTTTGGACATTTTCTCTGGTAATCCCTCATGCCTGGAATATTCTCTCTCTTCAACTTTGCCTATTGACTTCTCTGGCTTCCTAAGTCCCAACTAAAATCTAATCCTTTTACAGGGAACATTTACCAACTTCTCTTTTAATTCTAGTGCTTTCTTCCTGCTAATTATTTCCTATTTATCTTATCTACAGCTTATTTGTAAATATTTCTTTGCTCATTGTCTCCTCCATTTAGACTTCTAGCTCCTTGTTCATTAGGGAGATTGGTCTATAGCAGGGATGGTGAACCTTTTAAAGACAGAGTGATAGGTGCTGCCCCCACCCCATCCCCCAGACTGAGTGCCATGCCCCTCCTCCCTACTGAGTGCAGGGTGTGCCCTGTCCCCACCCTTACCCCACACCTGAGAGGGAGGAAGTACTCCTATTGGGCTGCTGGGCAGAGGGGCAGGTGATATGAAAAAAATTTCATCAGGCATGGTGGAGAGGGGGAAGGGAGCAGCTCTGTCCAAGTCTCTCTGCCTTTCTAGTAATAAACTTGGAGTGGGGGGGCGGGGAGGGAGGGCAGCCACGTGCCCAGAGAGTGCTCTGTGTGCCATCTTTGGTACCCATGCCATAGGTTTACCATCACTGGTTTATAGTTTTCTTTGTTTTATGTTTTATCTCTTCCTGAATTAGGTATTAATATCATATTTGCTTCATAAAAAGTTTAAAATGACTCCCTCTTTCCCTATTTTCCTAAATAGTTTATGTAGTATTGGAATTAGTTGTTCTTTACATGTTTGGTAGAATTCACTTGGAAAATGATTTAGCCCTGGGGCCTTTTTACTGAGGGAGTTCTTTGATGGTTTGTTTAATAATTTTTTGGGGTTATTGAGTTATCTAAGTATTTTATTTCCTCTTTTTAAAATCTAGATAGTTTATTTTTTAAGTATTCATCTACTTCACTTAAGCTGTCAGATTTATTGGCATATAGTTGGGTAAAATAGCTTCTAATAATTCTTTTAATTTCTTCTTCATTGGTTGTGAATCTGCCCTTTTCATTTTTGATATTGGTAACTTGGTTTTCTTCTTTCTTTGTTTTAATCAAGTTAATCAATGATTTATTTATTCATATTTTTTTCTTATTTCATATTTCACTTTTTATCTTACTAAATAAATGGTTTTCTTAGTTTCAATTTTATTCATCTCTTCCTTAATTTTCAGGATTTCTAATTTAGTATTTAATTGAATTTTTTTAATGTGTTCTTCTAGCTTTTTTTTTAGTTGCATGCCCAATTCATTAAGCTGCTCTTTCTTTATTTTATTGATGTAAGCATTTAGAAATAGAAATTTTCCTCTAGGTTCTTCTTTGGGTGCATCCCATAAATTTTGATATGTTGCCTCATCATTGTCATTTTCTTTAATGAAATTCTTCATTGTTTCTATCATTTGTTCTTTAGGATAAGATTTAGTTTCAAATTAATTTTTAGTCTTTCCTTTAATGTAGAAGCTACTAGAGTATCTTGTGTAATGCTGACCGTGACTACTTGATATTTAAATTGTTTCCTTCTGGTAGCTTGTAGTATTTTTTTCTTGGCTTGGGAGTTCTGGAATTTGACCATAATAGTTCTGGGGTATTTTATGTTGGGTTCTCTTTTAGGAGGTTATTGGTGGATTTATTTATTTAGGAGGTTATATTATCACAATTTCTATTTTCCTTTCTTCTTCAAAGATATTGGGATAGTTTTACCTGATAATTTTTTTAAACCCTTACCTTCCACCTTAGAATCGATACTATGTATTGGTTCCAAGGCAAAAGAGTGGTAAGGGTTAGGCAATGGGGATTAAGTGACTTATTCAGGGTCACACATCTGGGAAGTGTCTGAGGCCAGATTTGAAGTCAGGATCTCCTGTCTCTAGGTCTGGCTCTAAATCTACTGAGCCACCCAGCTGCCCCCTACCTGATGATTTCTTATAATTTTGTGTCCAGACTCTTTTTTTTTTTTTTTTTGGATAATGGCCTTCAGGTATTCCAACGATTCCTAGATTATTCTTCCCAGATATTTTTTCTAGGTCAGGCATTTTTTCCAGTGAGGTAGTTTAGATTTCCTTTTATTAAAATTTTTTCCCCCATTTTTCCTGATGTCTTCTGGGTTTATTAGCTTCTACTTGTCCAATTCTAATTTTAGGAATTTTCTTCCTTGAGTTTTTGTATTTCCTTTTCCATTGGCTGATCTTACTCTTTAAAGCTGTTTTCTTCAGTGTTTTGTTTTTGCCTCCATTTCCATTTGGTTTGTTCTGTTGCTTGGAGTGTTGTTTTCTTCTATGTATTTTTGGGCCTTCCTTTTGGACAATTCTAGTTTTTAGGGAGTTGCTTTCTTCAGCAAATTCTCCCCCACCTCCAAGCTATTGAGTTTTTCTGTCAATTCTCTTATTATTTGATTTTTAACATTTTCTTTTCCAGTTCACAGAAAGATTCTTTTGAAGCCTGAAATTCTTTCATACTTTCCTGTGAGGCTTTATATATTTTCTTTTTGGCATTGCTGTGCTCTTCTGAGTTCAGATTTTGTTCTTCCCTAAAGTAACTTTCTATGGTCAGTTTTTTTCTTTTGCTCATTTTTCTAATCATCTTCCCCCTTTCCCCACCTTTCTCTTATCTATCTGTTGAGGTTCTTCTCTGATCCTGGAGTAGAGGATGCCCTGCTCTAAACTTGCAGAGCACTCTTCTCTGGTACTTGGGGTAGACCTGGCTTTTCTTGCTTTTCATGGTGGGTCTATCAGGGAGGTGGCCCTGCTGGCTTACCTTGGGGAGGTTTGCAGTAGTTTTCTCCAGCTATATTCATCACCCCATGCTACCAGTTCTTGGGTTGTTTTGTAGGCTTGGCTGGTCACTATTCTGCTGCTTCCCTGCCTTTGTCAAGGGGTCTGGACTGGTCAGGTCCCCTTCTCTGGGCTCTACTGCCTTAGGCACTCTGCTGCATTGTGAGAATGTGTAGGTTTTCTGCTTTCTCTGTCTTCTATATAAGACACCCTTGTAGAGTGGCTTTGGCTAGGCTCATTCTCTTTCTACAGATTCATTGCCTCTGGAGGAGTTGCAGCATATTGGGCTGCTCCAAGTTCTTCTGGTTCTCATAGATGTTATGCTGGGCCACTATTTCCTCTTACCTCAATGAGATGTGTTCTTCCAGCTTTCCTTTGTTTTGAGATTAGTTTTCTTTCTTTTGTTTCTTCTTTTCTTTTCCTTCCTTCCTTCCTTCCTTCCTTCCTTCCTTCCTTCCTTCCTTCCTTCCTTCCTTCCTTCCTTTCTTTCTTTCTTTCTTTCTTTCTTTCTTTCTTTCTTTCTTTCT
>NC_058135.1:165826940-165985649 GCF_016433145.1 Gracilinanus agilis | reverse complement strand
CCTTTCTTTCTTTCTTTCTTTCTTTCTTACTTTCTTTCTTTCTTTCTTTCTTTCTTTCTTTCTTTCTTTCTTTCTTTCTCTCTCTCTCTCTCCCTTCCTTCCTTCCTTCCTTCCTTCCTTCCTTCCTTCCTTCTTTCTTTCTTTTTTTTTCTTTCTTTAGAATGATTAGGGGAGTGGAATGTCCTTTCCTCCACCATTTTAGCTTTTAGCATACAAACTGCTGGTTCAAAGTATCCTTTATTCTTTCTGAATCTACCCCTGCTTTGTGTCCCTGATGCCTTCTCCTCCTGGGTCTAATGGAATTTTGTCCTTCCTGATTGGGACCTTCCATCCCCCAGCTACTAGAGTCTTTGCTCTTCCAATTTGCTTTGCATGTTTTTTGTATATAATGTATATATTTATAGATGTCTTTTCCAATAGGATATAAGCTCCTTGAACCCTCTTTTCTTTTCTTTGTCTATATTCTTTCTTGATGAGCTCATCAGCTCCCTTTGATTCAATTATTATTTCTATACTGAAAACTCTCAAATCCAGCTCTCATTTCTTTCCTCAACTCTGATCTCATTTCTCAGACTATTGAACAACTCCAACTGGAACTTCTACAGACATCTCAAATTTAACCTATCCAAAAGAGAACTTATCTTTCCTCTTAAATCCACCATTCCTCCTAATCTGTCTATTTCTGTTAAGAGAATTCTTCTTTCAGTTACTCAATTTATAGCCATCATCCTGCATTTTTCACTAATATCCAATCAATTGCTAAGTTTACTTCTTCAATTTTTTTCTAGTTATGCCAGTACCACCCTAGTCCAGACCTGCTTCACTTTTTGCCTAGACCAGTGATGGGCAAACTTTTTTAAGGAGGGGGCCAAAGGAAAGGATATGCTCATCCATCAGTCTGTTTCTAAGGCAACTCTTTTGAAGTTTCATTGTATTGTGTCCTACCCATTGTATTGGTCAGATTAGGAATAATGTCGTGTAGCCCTATAGAACATTTCAGGGAGCCACATCTAGTTTGCCCATCACTGACCTAGACCATTGCAAGAGCCTCCTTATTCCTTGCCCTGTCTCCAATATCTTGCTTTACTAATTAATTCATCGTCCAAATAGCTGCTAAATTGATTTCCTAATGCAAACATCTGATGAGCTCACTCTTCTGTTCAGGAAGCTACAGCGGTGCCTCATTGCCTAGAGGATCAAATATAAATTTCTGTGTTTGGCATTTAACGTCCTTTAAAATCTGGCTCTAGTCTATCATTCTAGACTGATTATATTTTATTCCCCTTCACATACTCTAAATTCTAGCCAAACTGGCTCTCTCCCTGTTCCTCACAAATGTCATTCCCTCTTAGTCCAGACTGTCTGTCATGTCTAGAATGTTCTCCTTCCTCACCTGCTTCTCTGGAAAGCCTTACTTCTCTTTAAGACCCAACTCAAGTGCTACCAGCTTTAGAAGTCCTTCTCTGACTCTCCAAGTTGTTAAGCCTCCAACCATTTTGCATTTATTTTGCCCCTACTTTACATTATTTATTTTCTATATACCTTGCATTATACTGACTTATCTGTGAACTGACCATATTCTAACAGTTTGTAAGCTCCCCAAGGATAGAGATTGCTTCATCTTTGCATTTATATACCTTGTGTTCAATTCTGGGTGACACAGTATAGGAAGGACATTGTTAAACTGGAAAATGTCCAGAAGAGTTTGAACAAGATGGTGAAAGGTCTTGAATCAATGTTCAATGAGGATTGGTTGAAGAAAATGGGGGTGGTTAACCTGAAGAAGAAAAACCTTAGAGAGTACATGCTAGTTGGGTTCAAGTTATCATGTGGAAGAGGGACAAAATTTATTCTGTTTGGCTTCATAAAGAAGAACCATGGACAATAGTTAGAAATCACAGACAAATTTAGGTTTGATGCTGGGAAACAAGTAGAACTATCCAAGAAAGGAATGGGTTGCTTCAGGAGATAATGGGTTCCCCAGCCTCTTTGAGGTTTTTCAGGAGATGTTGGGTTGCCATTTGTGGAGTGTTATAATACAGATCCCTTTTGGGGTAATGGGTTAGATTAGATGGCCACTGATGTCTGTTCCAATGATAGAATTCTGAGTCATAGAGAAGAGAGTCTATGGTAATCATCTCATAGTATACTTCCAAATTCTTAGGACATTTTCATTAGACTGTAAGTTATAGATTTTATCAGACAAATTCTGGTAAATTTTCCCTTAGAAATTTCTATCCCTTTTGTTCCTTCTTTTATATTTCCATCGCCACTGCCTGAAGATTTGTTACCTCAAGGCTGGACATTTGCAATAGCCTAGTGATCTTGACTTCAGGCTCTTTCCCCTCTAATATATACTACATATGACCCCAAAGATCGACTTTCCCAAATGTCAGTTTTGCCATATCACTGTGATCCCTGATTATGAACTTCCCATAGTTCTTTGAGGTTGACTGGATAAAATCTGAATTGATTAGGAATTCAAGGCTCTTTATGGTCCAGCACCAGGGTAACCATGCAAATTTACTTCTGCCTTTTTTCTCCTTTCTTCAGATTGCTCTCCTCTCTGAGCACTGAGTAGGGATTAAATAGTTTTTTCTCTCAAAGTCCTCTTCTGATATCTCATCATGGTGTAGAGGTGAACCTGAGTTTCTATACTTATTTTGGTTGTAAGGAGTTGAAAAATCTCCCTCTGTTCAAGCTGCCATCTTGGCCAAATCAAGAAGTCAGATTTTTCAAACTTTAATTCCTGGAACACAATATTAAAGAGATGTTTTATGATCACTTAAAAAGGAAACAGAGATCACCATGAAGCAGCATTGGTTCAGAAGAACAAGTCATTCCAGACTTATCTCATTGCCTTTATTTGACAGGTTTACTCACTGGTAGATCAAGGAAATAATGTTGGCTCAATGTGTCTGGAATTTAACATGACATTTGGCACACTATAATAATAATAACTAACATGTATATAGCTCTTTAAGTTTTGCAAAGTACTTTAGATATATTAAAAATATCCTCATGGGCAAGGTCTGAAAAGATCTTGAGATGAGAACACAATTAAGTGGATACAGGACTGGCTGCATTCCCAGACTCAAAGAAAGATGATGAATGGATTCATGGTAAGCAGGAAGATTTTAGTGTAGTGCCCTAGGAATCACTTCTTGATCCTATTTGATTCAATTTCTTAGACGGAAACCTTTATATAATTTGCAGATAACATAAAGCCACTTGTGAGGAAGAACTAACATATAGGACAAAAGAAAGCAGGGCTTATCAAAAGATTCTGACACATCAGAATGAGTTCCTGAATCTAAGAAAAAATGAAATTTAGGAAGGTTAAATGTTGAATACATACATAGTATTGAGAATGTGAAAAAGATTGGGCATTTTAACATACTGATTGATAGCTTATGAGCATGGCTCACTAAAAGAATAGTAGGAGCTTTCTTAGGCTGCGTTCATACTACTAATGTAACACATTTAAATAGCACTTTATGGTTGACAAAGTTTGTTATATATTATCTCTTTGGAGCTTCACAATAATCCTCTAAGGCAGATAGTATTATTTCTAGCTAAGCTAATGTTTAGCACAGTGCCTGAGACATAGTAAGTGAATAATAATATTTCC
This sequence comes from Gracilinanus agilis, assembly GCF_016433145.1. Lineage (NCBI taxonomy): Eukaryota > Metazoa > Chordata > Mammalia > Didelphimorphia > Didelphidae > Gracilinanus > Gracilinanus agilis. The sequence continues at coordinate 165,982,018 of NC_058135.1, read as the reverse complement.
TGGACTTCTTTATTAATTTTACAGATGAGGAAACTGAGGCTCAAAAAGATTGTAAGTTGCCTAGCTTGTATTGTCTGCAAAAGGATTTGAAGAATGTAGGTCTTCTTGACCCTCAGGGTCCCAATGTTGTTGCCTCTCCACAACTGAAGCAATGTCCAGATTGAAGAAGGGGTTAGTTAACTCTGCTGTCCTTGGCCCTGGTCAGACCACATGGAAAATATTGCTGCAGCTTTGAGTATAACCTATATGAAAGAAAGTTGACAAGTGCATCCAGAGGAGGGTGACTTGAAACTATACTACGGAAAGCAAAATAAGAGACTGAAGATAGTAAGTCTAGAGCAGTGATTCCCAAAGTGGGCGCCACCGCCCCCTGGTGGGTGCTGCAGTGATCCAGGAGGGCCGTGATGGCCACGGGTGCATTTATCTTTCCTATTAATTGCTATTAAAATAAAAAAAAATAATTTCCAGGGGGCTAAGCAATATTTTTTCTGGAAAGGGGGCAGTAGGCCAAAAAAGTTTGGGAACCACTGCTCTAGAGGAATGAAGGCTGAGAAGTGCTAGGAAAACCCTCTTCAAGAATCTGAAGGGCTGTCATGGAGAGCAGGAATGGGACTTGTATTGCTCGGCGGCGGCTCACAGTGAAACCAGGAGTAATAGGTACAAGTCGGGGGAATGTACCATCTCTGGAGTTTCTGGGTTCTCTGTCACCAGCAGGCTTTAAACAGAGCCTCGATGACTGTTTTTTGGGCTCATTGTAGAAGATTTCAGAGGAGGTAGATGGGCTACACTCACCCAAGGGAAGGAAGAAGAAACATTTATATAGTGCTTATATACCAGGTGCTGTATGAAGTGCTTTACAAATATTTTCTTTGATTCTTCTGACCATCCTGCAAGGTAGGTGCTCTTGTTATCTCCATTTTATATTGGAGGAAATGGAGGCAAACAGAGGTTAAATGCTTTGCCCAGGGTTACATCTTTCTGAGACTGGGTCCAGGTCTCTATCCACTACGCTATTCTAGATGCCTCCAAAAAAAAAGTAGAGGTTCTTTTCATTTTTGAGATTCTATGGTTCCCTGAATTTCTGTTAAGATGTTAGGGCCCAGCTCAGATCCCATCTCTTCTGTGAAGTCTTCCCCAAACCTCAGTGGTAGATAATTTGTCACTCTCCTTGGATTTCATAAAGCTTTTAAAAAACTTTCATGCACTTGTACTTCTTCAATTTGTATTACACACATCTATGTATGTTTCTCATTTTCCACAAGAATATAAGCTCCTTTAGGGCAGTGGCTTAATCATTTTTTGCATTCTTCAACACTCTGCAAAGTCCTTTTTATGGAGTAGAATATTAAAACATGGTTGTTTCATTGGATTAACTTCCTAACTCCTTTTGTACACAAAAGGATACAACCTTTTATCCATAAATAATCCCCTTGTCAAAATAATGTTTTTTTTTGTTTGTTTTTTAATTTTAAACCCTTAACTTCTGTGTATTGACTTATAGGTGGAAGATTGGTAAGGGTAGGCAATGGGGGTCAAGTGACTTGCCCAGGATCACACAGCTGGGAAGTGGCTGAGGCCGGGTTTGAACCTAGGACCTCCTGTCTCTAGGCCTGGCTCTCAATCCACTGAGCTACCCAGCTGCCCCCTCAAAATAATGTTTTTAAGTAATTGAAGGGTTAAATTTCATTTAGTGCTTAATAAAGATTTTAATTGTAATAAATAAAAATGAAAAGTTTAATAACATTAAAATAAGGATGTAATTTTCCTCCATCAAAATCATGAACCTCTTCAAATCTGTTCTGTGAACAGTCCCCCCCCCCAACTTTGAAGTTTGTTAACTGCAGGTTAATAACTCCTGTTACAAGAGTTTTGTAAGAAGAGTTACAAATGTCCTGGAGAACATAGTGATGAGAGATTTATAACATCTTTGTTTTATGCAATTTCAGGGAGCTAAGTTTGTAAATTTATTATATATAAATATATGAGTAGTTATATAAAATTTATACAAAAATATAATAGTAAATATCTATTTACTTAATATCTATTTATATCATATATATGTTTAAAACTTATTTATAATTACAATCTTTAAATACAGAAATGTTTATCAAACTGTCACAAAAAATAATATGATCAGCATTTGTTGTAAGAATAGTTAAAAACCATCATTTCTTTATTGAACATTCACTGTCTACTATGTAAGAAACACAAAAATAGATGGAAAATAGACTGTGCTCTCAGGGGAATCTAAAGTGGAGAAAGCCAAGTATACAAATAAATATGATACAAGGGATAGTGAGATAAGGGTAAAGAAAAGCTCCAAGCAGAGCAGGATAAGTAATATGAGCAGGAGCAATCTTTCAGCTGGGGGATGGGATGGGATGGGGCAGGGAAGATTTCAGAGACCAAGGGGCATTTGAGTAAGGGTTTGCGGGAAGGGAGGATCTTGGGAAAGGGGAGATTGTGCAATTCTTTGAAGAGAAAGATGGGGTTAAAAACAATTTTTTGACGAGAGATTTAAACATTTCTATGTGAAAAATCATTTTACCTTCTTTTGTTTGTTCTTATTAGGTCCCCTTGCACATTGCTGTTGTCGAACCAGTGTTTCATTAATGTAATATGCCTTGGGCTCTGGTCCCCTCACCTCCCACACCTGATTGGTCTGGGCTTCTCTGCAGCAGCTTTTGGACAGAAACATAACAACCATCAGGGGACTTCAGTCTGGGCCTCCCAAGGCATGATGGATGACCTGGGCCACACTACTTGCTATAATACCCCAACAGACATTTTCTAAGTGCCCCAGTATCTGTTTTGTTTATTCTTGCTGTGTTAGGGCAATGCTGACCTCCTTTTCCTTTGTTAGATGTTTCAGATTTCATCCCAACATTGAACTTGAGGGGGGATGTTGGCATAGGAGCCCTCTAACAATCACATTACCACCAGAATACTGACGTTCAGAATAGAGAGATGGAAGAAACCTTCGTATGCCTTAAGGTGAAAGATTTTCATTTCTCAAATTGAAAAAACTACAATTATAGAACAAGTTTCTGTGGGAATTGGAAACTAAAGTAAATGTACAGGTTTTTTCAGGGGATGGAATAATGGGACATATGGAAGTGGGAAGTGGAAGGATAAGAGGAAAAGCAAAACCATGCTAGCAAAGGAGAAATAGAAAAAAATGAAGGAAAAAGCAGATGAGACATTCATGGGATCACAATACTTTAGTTGGAAAGTTTTTGTTGAAAATGAAAGTGTTCTAACATAATTTAGGAGGTTCTATCACTTTTAAGACAATGTACATTTTTAGATTCTTGGGTGAATTGAAGGTACACTTAAAATAGATTCACTTTTACTTACTCTTAGGGTAATCAGATTGAGAAGGGACGGGGGGCAGGTCTTCAGGTGACCTTCTGAAGTAGTCTGAAAATATTGGTAGCAAGCCTCTTCTCTAACTCGGACTGGGCTATCTTCCTGTGAGCATAAACTGGCTTACCAGGCTATGCTCACCAGGGCATAGTGAGATAGGACATAGCAGGAAGCTAGAGGCCAGCCACCTCAGTGGAGACTAAATTAATAATAATGTCTTTAAAAGCAACAACAACAGCAATAATAATGTCACATTACCAAATGACATTTAATTGTATTAACATGGATTCAATTTTCAAATAGAAACCTATTAAAACATGACTCAACAAATCGGCAGAAATGTATTTATATCATCTTTATTGTAAACAGAGGTTATTAACATGTTACATCAACTAAAGTTAGCAATCTGGAACAGAGTTATAGAATTATTTTTTGTATGGCAGAATTGGTAAACACCAACATCTTTGAAACAAATTACAAATTATTAGCATTTCAAAGGTACAATGGTCTCTTTAGTGTCATGTTTAGCACCACTGAACTCTCACCTCCTAAAATGAATTTAATTACTAATGGGCAACAATAATTACCGTAAGTAATTACTACACAAATTATAATGAAATAATACAAATATATATCTTAAAATGTGTAGACCAGCAAGTTATGTATAGGAAGTTCACGCTTTTCATAGTATCACAGATTTAGAGCAAAAGGGTCCACGTGTAAAAAGGTAGGGAAAACCCCTGTGTTGTTCACAGAAATGACTGGTCAAGTGGTTTGAGTAACTTGACTTGTCACGGTATTCCCCACCTTTAGAACACAGAGTAAATGGCTACCTGCCATCGCTAGACAAAGGAGAATGGTGGGTGAAATGATGTAGCAGTCTGTATCAGGACAGAGAACACCTCAGGAGGAAAGGATAGACATTGGGCTAGGAAATTCTGCTTTAACCTAGCCCTCCTTTGGTGAACTCCTCTGAACAAAACTGCTACCAGAGGGAGAGCAATGGCAGGAGACTCAGGAGGTTTGACTTGACCCAAGTCTGTGAGAGCTCTCCCTTTGGGGAAAAACCTCTACCCACCAAACTCCCTTTGATCTTCTTCTGTTAATAAATCTGACTGCTTTTCCTAAATGTTGGTTGAAGTTTATTACAAGGGTATCAAGGGACAAGGATTGGGGAAAGAGGGCAATAGGAGTTCCCTCACTGAAGGTAATGATCAGTAGTAGTCCCAGTCTTTCAGCTCTTCAGCTAAAAGCCCTGACTGGCCTGAGCCTCTCTGTCTGATGATGAAGTCTGTTATGGCTAACCTAGACTAAATATGAAAAGAGTATAGTCTCTAGAATTAGCTGGTAAGGGACAGATGATCTTCAGGTTTGGCCCAGTCCCTCTCAGGGTGACCCCTTTGAGGTAACTAGCCATTGATCTGGTTTACACAGATATTCCCTCAGTCTAGCACAGCAAGATGTCTTTAGGCTAGTGGTTTTTCTGAGCAGTTGGGAATCACAGCTATCAGGGAAATTTCCAGTCCTCCAGAAGTCCTGGGAGCTGGCTCTCCTTTCAAGTCCAAGACCAGACTACCCCCCCCCCCCAAAAGTCTGTTAAATTTCCCAGCAGCCCCTTGCTTTAGGGTTCCAAATGACCTTTGGTCTGCTCACTGCCTCCTGCATTCTATGGCATATCTGTGTCAGAAATTCAATCCTTCAGACCATCCCCTTTCAAGATTTCGACCTTACCAAGGTCGATGTTCGTGAACCTTATTACGGTTACCTTTAACCTTACTCTATGCTATTTACTAATCCCCCCCAAATAAAAACAAAAATCCTACACTATTCTATGCTATTTCTATATAATTATTCCTAATTCTAAGACATTCCCCAGGAAAGATATGGGTTAAGGGTTTGGGGTTTACAAAAATGACTACAGAAAACAAAATGGAAATGTTGAACATAAGAACATACCAAAAATCAATAACACTATTACCTGTTTTTACAATTCTAGACTAATACAACAATTCTCTAACTATGCTTATCACCATGCAAAAATAACTTCAACTATAAATCTTCCATTCATTCCTTCACAAGTCTCTCATTTCACTGATGAGACTAAAAAGAAGTGACCTGCCCATGGTCACAGAATTATTATATGGCAGGGCTGGGATTAAACCCAGATTCTTTGACTCCAAACCCAGTGCTCTTTCCAACATAACATGGCCATGTCATGAGTCAACTGCTTATTCTAAATATTGTTGAAGCCCAATCCTGAGTTTCAGAACTTTACCCATCCTGGGAGAGGAAGGTTTAGAATCAATAGAAGGGAAATATCCTAGTTAAGAAGGCTGTTCCCAAGTGGATGGGCTGCCTCTGGAGGTAGGTGATTCCCCTTCAATGGAGCTCTTCAAGCGGAGGTCAGATGACCACAGAGAAAGAGCATTATTAGAGGGGATTCCTTTTTAGGTGTCCTTCATAAAGTTAAATCTATGAATTGCATGAACTTGGCTTCAGGAATAGTCAAGCACCATCTGGTGGCAAGGGCAAGTAATGACAAATTTATATTTCATTAAAGCTGTATGGATGTTATGATTACTCCCTTCCCTTCCCTTTTTTTTTTTCTGTTTAGTTTTCCTATGCTGTTTACAAGAATGTATTGTAGCAAAAAACGGGGACTGCTTATTTATGAAGTCTTTTAAGATGCTATACCTTTGAAATAATTCTGTCAGCTGGACCAAATGATCCTATTTAGTCAAAAGCACTTTGGGTGGGGATGAGCATATATATACATAAATATATATACACATGCACATATAAACAAAAAACACAAATGACCAATAAAAGAGAATTAGATAATTTTTGAATATTTAATAAATAATATTATGTAATAAACTGTTACCTACAGTTTATGTAAAATAACTTAAATAATCTGAATAGAGCACATAAACATGCAAAAAGAATTGTCAGGGGAACTTGAATTGAATGAGACTTCCAATTGGAGTATATGTGGAAGGACAAAGTGCTAGCAAAACAGATGCCATAATTAATAGAGGCCATAATTTTGTCATCGATATTTAAAGTGCATCTTTCAGGATTAGGAAAGGATTCAATAGTTATTTCAATTAAATTTAATGTATCCAAGGTAATTATTTAGATTTTGACAAATATTGTTTTTATGCTATTTACATAGATACACAGTAACACTATAAAATATTAATTGCTTTTTTTAGACTTCCTTGTCTACACAATTAAAAAAAATACTTGCTAGATTAAAACACTATATAAATGTGAGTTTAAATCTATTTCCTGGATAAAAAAGAAATAGGTAGAGCCTGTGGTTTATCACCGATGACTTTTTAATAGTAGGCCAATAACTCACTTTAAGGAATCCTTAAAGGGACTTGTTTAGCCTTACATATGTGTATATATATATATATATATATCATATATGTAAATAATATTTAACAAAATAATAATAGTACAAATATGAAATATGTTAAACAATTAAACTGTTGGTAGAAGGGGAGCAGAGGGGCATGTCAAGAACAGAACTGTAATCTTATTTTATTAACTTAAAAATTATTTGTGTTAAATTATTCTTTAATGAAGAAAACAGCTAGCTGTATAGGGCTTATTTTAGTACAGTGCTTTGGAACCAGCTTATTTCTGATTTTTAAAATTTGGCAATGACTAGTCGAATTCTCTTGACAGACTTGAAATTTATTTACTATCTCTTCTGTTCTAGTAAATACATCTTGTCTTCTTAAACAACAAACAAAAAACAACTTAGAGGTTAGTCTGAATTGGTCTTTTGAGGACCAAATACTTTCTTTTTCATCTTCTTAGAGCTTCAGATTAGATATTAAAATGTTTGCTTATACTATTCATGCAATACTACCAGAATGAAAACATTAAATACTCATTAGTATTAAGTGATAGTATAGTTATACTCAACAGTACTTTAAGTAAAAATTTGGCATCACAAAATATTTTCTTCAGGACTTCCAAATAGGTTTCTATTTTCTTAGTACATATAACATGTGTTTAAAATTCCTATGATTTCATTGACATGTAAGAGAGACTCTGGCCAAGACTAATTCAGTATGAAATTTCAAAGTCATTATTCTTAGAAGCCCAAACCACATATAATCTATAAATGCAATTTTAATTTTTCCAGATTTAAAAAATATATTTATAATAGATTGTTTATCTTTTTACTAATTTGATGAGTGGTCAGTCCTCATAATTATCAAAAGCTTACTTATATTGTATCTAACAGCTAAACCAGCCCTTTGTTCTATGGACAAGAAATGATGTTTAAAAAACATTTCTTGAAAATGTTTCATTTTGATTTTATTCATTTCTCATAATATTTAAAAAATAGACTTGTCTGATACCCAGCACAGTGTAACCTAATGGAAAATTTTAAGGTTCTGGCTATTTTCATTCAGAATACTTTAAATGTAGAGATTATATACCAGATATATTAATGCTAGGCAGTTAAAATAACTACAATGCATTATCACAAACTCTGTAAAAACAATGGCTTGCATGCATACACTTAAAAAAATGTAAAGACGAATATAAACACACTGATGACTTTTCTCTCTCCCCCAGCTCATCTAATGTGTGTTTCCACAAGGGTTGTCTGAGATTTGGCAGCCCATATTTTGGCCTGTCACTTGCACTTTGAACAGAGTTCCATCTGCACACATACAGAGCTTGTAGCGTACCCAGTCACCATTGTTTAATTGATCTCCAAAGGAAGAACTTGGTAGGCGAGAGGTGCTGACCATCACAGATCCATTTAGGATGATGCTGTGTTCCTATTGGGAGAGTGATAATATGGTTCATTTACTATTAACAGTAGTAGTGGGAACAATAGTTAATAAATGCATTTTACTGCAAAATAACAAGAGGATTACAATAGACATGAGTTCAAATTTAACTAGACATTTTTTGTCTTAACTTTAAAGTTTGATATGTGATAGTCACCTGTCCTACATTTTGTTTTTCAACCATTAAATTAGTTTTACATTAGAATTCTACTGGTCATGTTAGGTTTATAATGCATGTAAGCATCTACTGAAGATTAAAAAGTAAAACTCAGTTGAATGTCTTTTATAAAGTCTTACACATACCAGGTCATAATGACAGAATAAAGAGTAGACCTGTAACTTCATTTGTAGAGGGAACTCCAGGGATGAAGAATATTTCTTTCTACCAATATAGGTCAGCAACTACTCTGTTAATCTTTGAGTTGCCTAGGCCACTTGAGAGGTTAAGTAATTCATCCATGGTCATAAGACCAGGGCATGTCAGAAGCTATGCTAGAACTCAGGTCTTCCTGGTTCTGAGTTAAGAATATAATGCCACCTCTCAGTCATACTATTAATCATGATGCTACTGACTAAAAATCTGCACAATGATTTTGATAAATAACATGAGGAATGTATAGTTTTTCTAGATCAGGAAAATTATTTAATTCCTATAGCTTTGTCATTACTATAGGATTAAAACCATTATATATCAACATTCCAAACAATTTGGTACAGACCAGACTCCCCAAACTTTTTTTTTTGGTCATGTATGTATTCTAGATTATTTTTCTGTGGGAACCAGCTGGAGTGTTATGTTATAATTTGAACTAAATTTATGTTAAATGAAACTATTTTGGATATAATCTATTAGCTCCGAAAAGTAAAATAAAGTCATTTTTTGCTACAGGATTTCAGGAAGATTATATTACAACACTTCTAAAGTGTTTAACAGTCCTATTTGTTTGTTATCCTGTCTAACCAAATTAATATGTAATTTGGCTACAATTATGATTTGAGCTTTTGATTCTTCCTTGGTATCACTCTTATCAAAGAATCTTCATCAGAAAAGAGAATTTTCTTCTGTAGCAACTAAGATGAATCTGGTAGCATAAGTCTAAAATAATCATTTAACAAAACTGCTAACTCAATCTTAATCGTATTTAAACAAAAAATGCATGCTGAAAAAGAAAACACATTTAGGAAGCATGGAAATCATGCATTTTTTCCTGCTTTTGGCAGTACATAGATTTATATGACTGTATACATAAGTTGGCCTGAACATGTGATTTTTAAGTATTTAGAGAACTCTGAGTTATGAAACTCCCTTTTACCAAATGCAGACTGGCAAATGTTCTGCAATTTGTGGCCTATTGCAATGATGGTGAACCTATGACACGGGTGCCAAAGATGACCCACAGAGTGCTCACTGGGGCATGTAGCCACTATATCCCCCACCTCTCCCCTACCCCAGTTTGTTACTAGAAAGGTAGAGGGACCGGGGTGGAGCTGCTCCCTTTCCCCTCTCCATGCATGCCTGACAACATTTTTTCACATCCCCCACCCCTCTGCCCAATGGAAGTGCTTTCTCTCTCCCCTGTGTGGGGTTAGGGGGGTGGAGTGTGTCCAGCACTTGGTGGGGGAGAGGGGTAGGGCACAAGGTCTCTGGGGGTTGGAGTGGGGCCCAGCACTCTGTCTCTAAAAGTTTCGTCATCACTGGCCTGTAGAATTGCCTGGAGCATCAAGAAATTCTGTGACTCCCTAGGTCAGTGATGGGCAAACTACTGCCCGCGGGCCAGATGTGGCCCCCTGAAATGTTCTATTCGGCCCCACGACATTATTCCTAATCTGACGAGTACAATGAGTAGGATATAATATAATGAAACTTTGAAAGAGTTGCCTTAGAAACAGACTGACAGACGAGCCTTTGCTTTCCTTTGGCCCCCTCTTTAAAAAGTTTGCCCATCACTGACCTAGGTGAAATAATCAGTTTATCAGAGGCAGAATCATCTAAGATCTTGGCGCTGAGGCTACCTCTCTAGCTCCTATGCCACAGTGATTCATATACTAAATTATTTATGCTATTGTTACTTCACAATGATTTCTTTAACTGTATCTTGAAACAAACACAGGAATAGTAACTTTCAAAATCCATACTGCTTCTGCCACCCAGTGGCCAGTTTAATCTCTTAAAACTTAATGTTCTTATTCTAAGTAGTCTATTATGAAAATTTAAATTACTTACTATTGTTCCCATAAGTTGAATTCTATATCTTTTAAACTTGGTTTATTTTAATTTAACTACGGATAAATGCTACTTTTCTACTATTTCAAAGTGCTTTCATAGTTGTGGAATCATTTGTCCTTTTAAGTGCTAATACACTTGACTGATTAAAATGGTAAATTATTCCCGTTTTCAAAATATGAGTGGTACACATGGATCACCACGTTTATACCCATTTTTTATCATAACATTTCTTTGCATACATTCATTACAATTCCTTTTTAGTTTTATACTGCAGCCCATTCACACCTACTATGGGCTTCTTCATTGCCCTAGGAGTGGCACATTAAGCACAGAGGGATTTCAGATTCTCTACATCTTTCAGTTAACTGTGGGATGGTGAAGATGTAGACTACAGTAGAATATCACTTGCAAAACCTGGCTATTCTCTATCAAATACCTTCACAAATGATGCTCTTACACATACTCATATTTTGATGTTTTTTCAATTACCTTTATCTCATTAAGGTTCAAGAATCTTTCCAAACCTTTACTATCTTTTTTTTTGGATACCTTGTGATGCCTCAATGCTCCTACAATTATGTCACCTACAGTATGGATCTGTGTATATGTGATATGATCTGCTCTGTGTATATGTGGTCTAAGATGACTGTTTTTGCTTTTTTCCTCGTTAGTGTTATTTCTACATTTTCTTTAAACACATTTAGGACTGTGAAATTAAGAGTCCAGGTGTGGCTTCTCCACTGTTCTTGATGGTGAAAAAAAGCTGCCATAAATTTTTTTTAGAGCGATTCCATTTTTTCTCTTTATCTTTCTATTTCCCTGAAATATTTTTTTGGGAGGATGAATTCTTAGTTGATTCTCTTACAAAGATTCTTATTTGTTTTACCCTCCACTGCTTATATTTACTTGAATGCACTTATTATTAAAACCTTACTAAATGCCAAGCATGGTGCTATGAGGAAATTTTGCTCAAAATTTCCATTTATCTTTCTCTGAAAGATTTTACAGATGAATTTATATTTTTAACTAGCATTGCTTTTGGCTGTCTTCTTTCCTTCACAGTAAAGGTAAATATTCGTTAAGATCTTTTGGGGGATCTTTTTGCCTCCTTGTTATGGTAAATGTTTTACACTGGTTAAATATCCTTCTGAAATCAACGTAGTGTCAACGTTCTTTTTCTATTCATATCCTATTTTCATCAATAACTTATTTATTAAAGGTCAATTGTACTTGTTTTCCTCATTTTTATCCTAATTTTGATCTTTGCTCTTAACAGGATGGTGATCTGATTACACATACAAGGCTGACATAGAAATGATCCTAAGAAGAGTGATAGGTTGCTGGGTAATAGAATAAATTTCATTTTTTTTTTGTGGTGTTGCTAAGTGCTTATCACATAATGCACTTTTCCCCCTCAAAAATAGTACTTATGATATACAAATGTGAGGCTTTTATGTAGTGGAAAGGTCTTTGATCTCTCTTATTCCAGTTTTCTGATCCATATTTTCCAACAAATTCTCACCTTCTTGATTTATGTCTGCTGTGCACTGAAGTCACCAAGTATCAAAGAAGAGGTTGATTTAATTGGGAAGGTCCAAATGAACCTTTTAGAGTTCTTGACAAAAAATGTATCTACCTCTTCATCTTCTGCAACAGATGTTGCTTGATATTTTGAAATCATTTTTCATTGTAGAATTTTTGTAAATATGTAGCATGAATATTACATTAGAAGATGATAAATGTTTCATAAGTTATGTTTCTTGGGGGGTTTTGTGCACAATAGAGGAAACTTCAGTAAATCAGTATGGCATAATAGAAAAAACACTGGCTCTGAAATTAAAGAATGACAGCTCAAATTCTGTCGTTTATTCTACATGTATAACCTTGGATAAATTACTTAACTTTTCTGCAAAATAAAAATTAGACGAGGTGGCTTCCAACTCTTTGTCATCAGGATCTGATGTCTTTTTTGCATAAGAAAGAACCTGCCACTTTTCCCTTTAGCTATAAGCTTCATTCTTTTTTTCTGGTTTCATATGCAGCATGAGTTTCAACTAATATTTCTCTACTTTCTCTTTTATGATGCATATATACATAGGACAAAAACATTACTGCACCTATCCACCAACAATAATTCCTGAATGCAATGGGTGATCGCCAAAGTGTTCACTACTGCTGCTACTTAACTCCTTGGCAGAATCATGTTTTAATCATTCTTTTAATATCAAAGTACCTTATATCATGAGACATATACCATACATACTTTAAAAATTGCTTAAGAAAAATAAATCTCATTCTCCAAAGCCAAATTTTAAAATGTATTACTGGGGCAGCTGGGGGCCTCAGTGGAGAGAGAGCCAGTGGAGTACTGGGTTCAATCACTATCTTGCTTTGTGATCCTAGGCAAGTCATTTAACTCCAACTGCCTAGCCCTTATGGCTCCTTCTGCCTTGGAACTAATACTTAGTATTGATTCTAAGACAGAGGGTAAGGGTTAAAAAAACATATTACCAAATTATGTAGAATATCAAGTTATTTATTATTATGCATTTTTAGAATGTGTTTATGTTGCTTGGTTTTTTAAATGATGACAATGAATGATTATTAAAGGTGACTAATATCCACCAGATGAAAGAATAATTTGCAAATGCATTTAATTGCTAGGTTGTTTACACTTCTAGTAGCAAGTCTAATTGTTTAAACCCCTTCACACACCTGAAACTACTCTCTCCAAGGTACCCATACCTCTACCCATTGTTAAATCTGCCCTTAATTGTTAACCCCAATGGTTTTTCCCCTCAGTCTTCACCCTTCTTGACATTCTTGGCATTTTGGACCACCGCCTCCACCTGGATACTCTCTCCTGCCTGGGTTTTTTGTAACACTGTTCTCTTGGTTCTCCTTCTACCTCTCTGGCTACTTCTTTGCAGTCTCTATATCCTGTCCTTATCTATGGTTGTCTGCCAAAGTTTTGTCCTATCCTGCTCCTTTTCTTCTCTCTAAATACTTTCACTTGAAGATCTCATCAGTTCTCATGGGTTTAATTACTATCTCTATGTGAATGGCTCCAAGATCTGTATGCATCTCTCTTCTGAGCCCTACTCCTCTCACCAATGGCCTATTGGACATTTCCAATTCAATGTTCAGTAGGCATCTCAAACTCAGCATATCCAAAACAGAATTCATCATCTTTCTTCCCGGAATATACCAGTTTTCACAATTTGACTATTTCTGTTAAAAGAACCAAAATCTTTCAACTAAGTTCAAAAAAGTCATTCTCTATTCCTCACTCTCTCTCACTCTGCCACCCCATAATCCTCCATATCCATTTAATTGCCGAGCCTTATACCTCCACAACTCATACCTCTGTCCCTTTTCCTCCATTCACATAGCTCCACACCAATTCAGGTTATCTTTGCCCCTTGCTTACACTACCTGCAATAACCTGCTCATCCTAGCCTAGATTTTTCTCATCTCTCCAATTCAGACTTCACAGAGTGCCAAATTACTATTGATTCCTAAAGCATACTAACCCTATGATTCTCCTGTCCTCTAGTGGTTCCCTACCACTGCACGTCATTTACAATCCTTCACACTCTGGCTCTAGCCCACCTTTCTGGTTGTATGGCATATTATATCCAAAAAAGGACTCACCATTTTTCCTTCAATACTCTTCCCCTTTACAAACTTTCCAACTTCTGTCAAAGGTACTACTGTCCAATACAATGACCTGGGACAATTCTGGAGGACTCAGGACAGGGAATGCTATCCACCTCCAGAGAAAGAATTGGTGAGTCGGATGGATGAGGATCAAATTGTTGACATCAATGTATTTATGGTTTTATTTCTGGGTTTTGGTTTTGCATGAATGTACTCTTATAACAACGACTAATCTGGAAGTGTTTTCCATGATAATGCATGTATGGTCCAGATCAAATTGGTTATCATCTCCAATTAGGGGGGAGGTAAGGAAGGGAGACAGTGTTGATCTTATAATTTTGGAAAATATATGTTGAAAATTATTATATGTATAATTATAAATTGTAATTGGGAAAATAAAATATCTTCCAATTAAAAAAAGGTACTGCTGTCCTTCTAGTCTTACAGTTTTGTTACCTTGATGTTGTTGTCATCAATTCCACATTTTCCCTAACCCCTAATTAGATGTCAGATCTCTCTATTCCTTCCTTCCTCTACATTACAGTAGTTCCCAAACTTTTTTGGCCTACTGCCCCCTTTCCAGAAAAATATTACTTAGCTCCCTGGAAATTAATTTTTAAAAAAATTTAATAGCAATTAATAGGAAAGATAAATGCACCTGTGGCCATCACCGTCCTCCCTGGATCGCTACAGCACCAACCAGGGGGCGGTATCGCCTACTTTGGGAATCACTGCGAATATACCTGGCTCCAATTGCTTCTCTAAAGAACTAGCACCCGAGTTCAGGCCTTCATGACCTTTTACCTAAATCAAGAGCTTTTAACCTGAGGTTGATCAATTTTTTTTTCAAGTCATGATTATTTCAGTATAATTGGCTTCCTTTGTAACCCTATATATTTTTATGTATTTTAAAAGCATAATTTGGAAAAGGGGTACCTGGGATGCCCCATTTTTCCAAGGGGGTCCAAGACATAAAGGTTGATCCTGGCAATTTCAATGGTTTCCTTTTTTCTCCCTACTTCAGTTCATCCTCCCTACTGCAGACAGTGATTTTCCATAGGCACAGAAGTGATGTCATGCCCCTCCTCCACAAATTCTAGTGGCTCTTTATGTCTCTTGGATAAAATACAAACTTCGATTAGCTTTTAAATCCTCACAGGACTTTACCCCAATCTTTCTACAACATCAGGGTGCATATAGCCTTTTATACTCTTTAATTCAGCCTAACTGTCCTCCTTCCTGTTCATTCACAAAGGAACATATCTTCTACCTCCATCTCACAGAATTCCTTCTTTCTTTCCTCAAGATACAGACCAAGCACCACTTTCTTTTTTCCCCCAAGTTTAGTGATGTTTTGTTTTTACATTGCATTTATAGATTACTGTAACTGTGAAAAGCCTCTTGTTAAACTAAACAGAGCTGACCCCATAGTTATTTAAATTTTTTTGAAAGATTAACTGAAATCTCTTTTTCCTCTGACCCAACCCTAACTCCACTGGAAAAAAAAAAGAATAACAAATTCCTTTTAACAAATATGCATAGCCAAGCAAAACAAAATCCCTCATAGGCTGCATACAAAAATATGTCTCATTCTGTACCCTAAATCTGTCATCTCTGTCAGGAAGAGGATAGTATGTTTCATTACTGATCCTTTGGAATCAGAGATGAGTCACTGTACTGTATTGAGCCTTCAAAATTGTTAGTCTTTAGAGTATTGTTGTTGTTGAAGAAATTATTCTCTTAGTTCTGCTCATTTTGTTTTCCTTTTATTTTTATTTTATTCTAGCTTATTATTATTAAATATTAGATATCACAACTAATTGTAAAATGCAAATTAGAGCAATTATGAGATTCTACCTCATATCAATTGGATCAGAAAAGATGACAAAAAAAGAAGAAAGATAAATGTTTGAGAGATGTAGAAAAATAGGCACATGATGCATTTCTGGTGGACTTGTAAATGGTTATAATCATTCTGGAAATAAATTTAGAATTATGAACCAAAAGGTTACTAAACAGTACACACCCTATACAACTGTAAGGTCTACTGCCCAAAAATGATTTAAAAAGTAGGAAAAAAGTCCTATGTGTACAAAAATATTTATAGTAGATCTTTTATGGCACTAAAAAACTGGAAAATAAAAGGATGTCCAACAATTGAGGAATCTGTGCCCAACCTATGGTAAAGGTTTTTGATGGATTGATCTGATCAGCTACACTTGGACATGCAGCAACTATCTTGTACTGAACTACTTTGTACAGGGTATCCCAAAAATCAATGCAGTTTTAGGCTCTTAAAGCTTAAAGGGGGTTTTGTAAGGCAGGTAATATGTCTATTTTGTATATAAAGAAACTAATATAAAAAGATATTCAGTGACTTACCAAATGATGTACTTTTCTCACTACATATCTATCCTAGTATAATTCTAAAATAGATAAAAACATTTATATTTACAGTTTACAGAATAAGCTTTTAAAACTGCACCAAGGCTCTTGGGATACCCTGTATTGATTCCTTTACATTTATTCTGTATAAATTTATATGTCCTTTGTGTCTCCATCTTTGGAACTTAAGCTCCTTGCAAATAGGTATTGTTTCATTTGTAGTATTTACATCCTCAGTATCTAGCAGAAGAATAGTTGCTTAAGAAATACTTAATGAGTGCTACTATTCCTAATCCCACATTCTATGTTTCAGCCAAATTCACCTATTTGCTAGTTCTTATCTAGGACATACCATCTCCTGTCTCCAAATCTTTGTAGAGGTTATCTTCCTGTACTGAAATATCCCTTCTCACCTCTACCTATTGGAATTCTAGTTTTCTACAAGGCTTGGCTCAAGCCTCTCTCATACCTGAGGTCTTTCCTTATCCCCCTAATTATCAGTGCCCTCCCCTTGCCAGAAATGATTTCTTATTTATTTTGTATTATATTTTGTATTGGCTATTAGTGTGGCCATTTTTTTCCATTAGGCTCTTGAGGGGGGAGGAACTGTTTCATTTTTGTCTTTGTATCCCTAGTCCTCAGCATAATCCTTGGACTTGATTAATAAAAGTTTATTCAATCAATGACTTAACAAGCCTTTATTGTTTATTTTCTACTAGGTTCTGTGCTAAGTACTGATGATATAAGGACAAAGATGAAACAGTCCCTATAGTCAAGAACCTTTCAGTCTACTGGGGGAAAAAATGACTAAGTATAAGCAGGATAATGTGGGGATGGGAAGAAAGCACCAGTATCTGGAGAGCTCATGAAAGAATTCAAGTAGAAGGTGGCACTTATGATGAACTTTGAAGGAAATTAAGAATTTTAAGAGGAAGAACTGATTAATGAACTAATGAATGAATGTACTCTGGTTAGAATTGAGAACATGTGAAAGCATTTAGTAAACCCAGCTTTGTAGCGTGAAACACAAACATTACAAAATTCAAACATGTTTTTGAAATCTAAATAAAATTTCCTGTATATATATGTGTGTGTGATCAATAAACCCTTTTAAAAACAATTCATCATAATAATGGAAATAAAAATAGAAATATAATTTATGACTCTTCTATTTGTTTTCGTGCTGTGTAATCTATAACTGTGTATCTGAATAAGTGATTTCAAATAATTTGTTTTTGACTTCTTAAAATTTGAAAATTTAGTAGCAGTAACAAATGGGAAATGAAGTGCTATATTTTTAATTCTCATACTGAAATAATTTTCTCAATTTTAAAAATATGTACTCACAGCTTTTAATTCCATATTACCACCCACATGAAATTCAATGGTTTTGCCCATAATGAATACACCTTCATTCCCTCGGACAATGGCACGCCCATCAACTTTTATATTTAAATCACTGGTTGCATTACTGGTAATCTAAAAAAGACAAAGAAGTGTATTAAAATATCGCTTTATAAATCTACGTAAGAATTGTTACCACAAATAGCTACACTATGTTTGTAAGATTAATTTTATTTCAAAAGGAAGACTATCCCTGGGAATTTTGAAAAGTAGATATTATGATGTCCATTTTGAAGATGAGGAAACTGAGCTAAAAAGAAATTAAGAGACTTACCAAAGGAAATATAGCCTCATATTCTTCTTATTCAATGAAACTATGTATCTAACCTTGTACAAAGTGTAATTACATAAAACCATACTTCTATTTTAAAGAATCAAAAATGACTCCACTATTATTATTCATATAAAAAACAAAGATAAAATCCATACCCTTTCAGTAGATGCTTTTTGTACATTCAAACTCTTTACTCCACTTGGCAAATGAAATTCGTGGGTTTCATAGTCTGTACTGAATAAAATATTTTGAGTCCTTGGGTCAAAAAACTGCATGCCAATGTCACTTGTAATAGAAGTTTTGTTCTTTTCTACACTGAGTTTCGTTGTTCCTTGCTGAAAAACAATCTTTAGAAACATACTTTATGGTGAATATAGTTTCAAAACATATCATAAACAAAATCCATGGAAATATATTTTAAAACATCCCTCAACAACAAAGATTTTTTGCAGCCCCAATTTTGTTCTATATGAAAAAGCAGCTGCTATAAAAGGATATCTTGTGTCTTTTATATGGAAAAGGGAATAGCAATGGCTACTCCTAATATGATACAAAACAAAGTTTTGAACAAGGCGCTTCAGCATTAGGCTGGTAAAAAGGGACATTGGTAGTGGCACCTATACAGGAAAAGCTCTGGAATAGTGTAAGTTTTCTGGTCCAGAAAGGAACATATTAATAGCCACCTTCTCCTGAAGTAGAAAATGAATATAATGTATATTCTTAATAATGATTAGTAGTGAAATTCCCCATGTAAAAGACTAA
The DNA here is from genome assembly GCF_016433145.1 of Gracilinanus agilis. Classification (NCBI taxonomy): domain Eukaryota; kingdom Metazoa; phylum Chordata; class Mammalia; order Didelphimorphia; family Didelphidae; genus Gracilinanus; species Gracilinanus agilis. The sequence goes on along the minus strand of NC_058135.1, from coordinate 165,963,117 downwards.
TCATTATATACTGTGAAAGAATAAAATATGGAATTTGACTCTAAAATATAGAATACACTCTAGTAAAAATAGTTTGATTTTCTACAGAGAAAAATTCTGACTTCTAACATTTCATAAAAAAATTGCAAATCACTGAGTTGGAGGAGACCAGAGAGTTCATATGGTTTAATGTTCACTCTCTGATTAGTAATAAAAATGAGCATACATTCTTTCATAAATAAAAAACATAAATAACTTTCATAAATAGCTAACATAAATAAATCATAAATAAATAAATTATTTCTAATAATATTCCATTCCCATTTTAGATTTAATTAGTATGATAACTTACTGGTTGGTTGTTGCCAGTGATAACCAAATTTTCATTACGTCTGCCTCCTACTGTGCTCTTATAAAGAGGATGTATAACTCCCATATCAGATACTTGTTTAAATCGAAGCAAACCACTCTCATGGAATTCCATACTGTCACAGCCATTGGGTCCAATTCGGATCACAGCCCAGATAACCAGTGTTATCTAAAAAAGTGAGATAAGCTCAATATTACATTTAATATAACACCAGACATAATTAGGGTAAAAAAGAACCCTGTGAATCCTCCCAAAGAAAACAAAAAAGAAATAATGAAGTAATTTCTAAAAGAAATAAAGTGTACATAGTATGATCATAGAAATGATAAACTTTTAAAGAATGTCATTTAAAAACAAATGAGTAATGAAAATAAATGTGTAGTAGACAGTTGGGTAGTTCAGTAGATTAAGAGCCAGGCCCAGAGACAGGAGGTCCTAGGTTCAAATCTGGCTGCAGACATGTCCTAGCTGTGTGACCCTGGGCAAGTCAGTTAACCCCTATTGCCTAGCCCTTACCACTCTTCTGCCTTGGGACCAATACATAGTATTGATTCTAAGACAGAAGGTAAGGGTTTTTTTTTTTTTAAAGACAAAATGGATTATAGTTAGCAGCCTTATTTTTGTGAACAAAACAAATAGTTATTGGAAACCTACTGTGCTAGAGGTAACCCCTCCCCCCATAAACACCACTTAGCCCTTACCCTTGAGTACTTTACTTATCTAAAAATATAGTTGGGGAAACTAAAGAAATGTCTGGCTATATTTGTTTATTCTTATATCACATCTGTATTTTCTCAATTAAGTTACCAAATGATTATGTTAGTGATAGAAGTAATATATTGTTGGTTTTAGACAATAAAACCCAAAAATGAAAATGTGAGAAATAAGAAATTGGGATATAGGAATGCAAGCAAAAAGGATATAATCTGAGAAATCAAGAAAACAGTTTATATCACTACAAGTCTGAAAACCAGAGGAACAAATGAATGCTTTACACTAATAATGGAAAACATTAAACATAAATGTTTTACTTACAATTAAGTTGATGACAGCCAAGATAAAAAGGAGAACAATCACACAGATGGCTAAATTGCCCTTTCTCCCCCTCAGGCCAGTTTTATGGAGCCTATCTTCATCAATTGGAATATATCCAGCTTTAAAGTTACTGTTATGCTCTTTATTAACATTTCTCCTCTCAACAGCCTTCTCACGCATAGACTTCTTTACAGGACCATTTGAACTTTGCTAGACAATGCAAAATAATACCAAGTTAATAAGCATAAAACCTCATATTCATAGTAATTAAAGTTGAACTATCGAATGGAATTTTCACTAGTCATGACAAAGTAAATTTTGTATAACCTGTATCTATAGCAGTCAGCCACTCTATTGTATTAATTAAAATAGAATAGAAGGTTCAGACCACTGTATTCTGTCCTCTCCTCTTCTTGCTGGCCATCTTGTGCACATGTAGTTTAGTTCTGGGAAGAGGTTAAAATGTTCATGGGCATATACGAAAAACCTACATTGTCATTCAACAGCAAAAGCTGATATAAAACCTTTGGATGACCATATTGCACAATGGGAATTGAGCAGAATCCTAAGATTGAAGAGCATTTGGGGGAAGTATATGGAAAGTAACGTATGAGAAGCCAGGAAAGGTCATTTAAATACCAAATATAGGAGTTTCTACTTAATCCTAGAGGTAAAAGGGGGTTAGAGTTTATATTAAGTATGCAGGAGAGGGTAACATGATCATCCCTGTATTTTAGTTAATTACTTTGATGTTTGTGTGAAGGATGAATTAGAGTGGGGATACTTTTGAGGTAGGGAGATTGATGAGAAGTACTAAGAGCATGAAGTAGGGTGGTGGTCGTATAAGTAGAGAGAAGGGGACTTTTTATAGGGATGTTATGGACATAGAAGGGTTGAGGTAGGAGATTTGGGCACATGAATAGATGCATGAGGTGGGAATGGAAAGTTGAGGATGACAGAAGTTGTGAACTTGCATGACTGGGAAGAGGGTAGTGTCTTAGACAATAATAGGAGCATTTTAACAGGGATTACAAATACTCTTCTTCCTAGTTCATGAGTGGGCAAGTCAAGAATGAGATCACAGCTTTCTGTTCCCTCTTCTAAAAGATTTTGGGAAGCAGCCTCAGGTAACTATATGGGGGCCAAAAAAATTAGTGAGTGGGGTGCTCTCTGAGCTTCTAAACGCAGGAAAAAGAAGTATGAAATCAAGGAACACTCTGTTTTAACACCAAAAAAAGAAATATGTGACAGTAAGTTAAAATGGTCCAAGATAGAACTAGAAGAGCTTTACTTGTAAAGCACAAAGCCTAGGACTGTGGTGCCAGTATATGAATTTGAGTTTAAGAAAATAGTCACTCTGGTCTGAAGGTGCCTTTGGAATATAAAAACACTTAGCTAAGACAAAGACTCAGAAGTATCCTTGAATATGAGTTATATGAAAAAACTAGTTCATAGGAGAAATGAATAAATATCATCTGCTAGAGGTGAAGAGAATCCTAGAAGACCAAAAGAAAGAGAGACAAAAGACTTCTTTCCCTGCTGGAAGCTGAGGAAAATGGAGGAACCGTGAAAAATGAAATAGCAAACAGTGATATCTGCTGAGAGCTGCTGGGAAAAGAGCATGACTGAGCAGACAGATGAAGAGGGCTGATGAGGTACCTCCTCCTGGAGCCCTCCCAAAAGTAAGGCTAAATGTGGCTGAGACTGTAGGTATGTGGAAGTGGAAGGGGAAATAGGTTTACTAACTGATGAGTATTACTGATTTTAATCCAAGTCTCATTTATATCTCTTAACTTATCACTGTATTTTGAGTCTTGAGGTCTTGAGTATTTATAGGAGGAACTAGTGACAACATGGGGATGAGGTTACAGAAGTTTCCAGATTATTTGGATGGGATTTTCCTTTCAAGGAAATGATAGTGGGTCCTTTCAAGCCTGTGCTACTGTAGAGATCTAGTCCCTTTCAAGCTGGGCCCTTTCAAGCCTGTGCTGCTGTGGAGATCTAGTCCCGGGCAAAATAACTCACAGTGCTGAGCCTTGCAAGGCAGCAGTAGAGGACAGAGAACCAGTAGCTTTCAGAATTCCCAGTACACAGGCAAAAAAAAAAAGGCTGGGAAAATTAGAAAATAGCAAAAGAAATACCTAACTAGAAAATCTCTATGGAGACAGAGCAAAACCAGAGTCAGTAGGGGATGGTGAGATCCAAGCGACCACATGCAAAACTTCAAAGAAAAATGGAAATTGATCTTGAACACTGGAAGAACTCAAAAAGGAATTAAAAAATCAAGTAAGACAGGTCAAAAATGGGAAAAAGAAATAAAAGTAATGCAAAAAGAAAACAGCTTAAAAAACAAAATTGGTCAAGTGGAAAAAGTTACAAAAACCCAATGAAGAAAATAATAGCTTAAAAATCAGAACTGATGTACTGGAAAAAAAAGAGGTTAAAAAAATCCAATGAAGAAAAGAGTTTCATGAAAAGTAGAATGGCCCAAATGAAAAAGGAGGATCAAAAGGTCATGGAAGAAATTCAGTCTTTAAAAATTAGAATTAGGCAAGTAGAAGCTAATGACTTCACAAAACATCAAGAAAGAAAACAAAATCAAAAGAATGAAAAAATAGAAGAAAATATGAAATATCTCATTGAAAAAGCTGACCTGGAAAATAGATCCAGGAGAGACAATTTAAGAATTATTGGACTACCTGAAAGTCATGATGAAAAAAAAAAGCCTAGACAGCATTTTACAAGAAGTCATCCAAGAAAACTGTGATATTCTTGAATAAGAGGGTAAAATAGAAATTGAAAGAATCCAAAGATCATCTCCTGCAATAAATTCCCAAATGACAACTCCCAGGAATGTTATAGTCAAATTCAAGAGCTCCCAAGCCAAGAAGAAAATACTGCAAGCAGCCAGAAAGAAACAATTCGAATATCATAGAGCTCTAGTCAGGATTACACAGGATCTGATGGCTTCCACGATGAAGGACCAAAAGGCTTAGAATATGATATACCAGAAGGCAAAGGAATTGGGTTTATAACCAGGAATCACCTATGAATCAAAACTGACTATATTCTTTCAGGGGGAAGTATGGTCATTTAATAAAATAGAAGATTTCCAAGCATTCCTGAAGAAAAGACCAGACTCAAACAGAAAATCTAATGTCCAACTACAAAATTCAAAAGAAGCATAAAAAGCTAAATAAGAAAGAGAAAAAAATTTAAGGGTTTCAATAAGGTCAAATCGTTTATATTGCTATATGGAATGATATTTGTTAACTCTGAAAAATTGTTATCATCATCATAGAAGTTAGAAGAAGTATAAATAGAGGGTGTGGTAGTAAGCTGTTAGGATGATATGTAAAAAATATCTAGGGGTGAAAAAGAGGATTATATTAAGAGAAATGGGAAGAGAGAAATAAAATGAGATAAATTATATCACATAAAGAGGCAGAGGGTGGGGGGAGAAGAACTATTACACTGGAGAGAAGGATGAGGGTAGTGATGGGTAATACTTAAACCTTACTCTCATAGGAATTGACTTAGAGAGGGAAAAACAGCCAGATTCATTGGGGTACAGAATCTTTTCTTACCCTATAGAGAAGCAGAAGGGGAATAAGAAAAGGGGTGATGGGGGGGCAGCTGGGTAGCTCAGTGGATTGAGAGCCAGGCCTAGAGATGGGAGGTCCTAGGTTCAAATCTGGCCTCAGACACTTCCCAGCTGTGTGACCTTGGGCAAGTCACTTGACCCCCATCGCCTACCCTTACCACTCTTCCACCAAGGAACTAATACACAGAAGTTAAGGGTTTAAAAATATAAAAAAAAAAAGAAAAAGAAAAAGAAAAGGGATGATGGGGAGGGGAGTAATATAAGGAAGGAAGAAGTTGGGGGGTGATTAAAAGCAAAATACTGGTGGAGGGAAAGAGTGAAAGGAGAAAGAGCAGGATTAAAAGAGGAAATCAAATGGAGGGGAATATGCAGATGGTAATCATAACTGTGAATGTAAATAGGATGAATTACCCAATCACTTCTTGAGGGCTTATCCCATTCTTAATTTTTTTATCTGTATCCCTAGGACCTAGTATAGTGCCTGGCACATTATAGGTACTTAATGGACATTTGCTGAATTGAAATATAAAGTCCTCTGCCTTTTAAAGCTCTTTATAACCTGACCTCTATATTTCCAGGCTTCCTATGCCTTATTCCCCTCCACATATTCTGTGATCCAGTGATAATGGCCTCCTTGCTCTTCCTTGAACATGATACCTCACCTCTGAACATTTTCTAAGTCTATTTTCCATATCTGCAACTTTCTCCTTTCTACTCTCTACTTCTGGCTTCCTTCAAGTATAAGCTAAAGTCTCAACTTTGCAAGAAACTTTTCCAAGTCCTCCTTATTCTTATTGTCTTCCCTCTGAGAATTCCTGAATCTAAGAACAACTAAAGAGTCCTCTAAGCCACTCACTATCATGAGGCTACTCACTGGTGTGTAAACTGGTGTTTAAATGACCATGATACTTATTAGAGCTGGTAATGGAACTATGAACAATAGAAAATGAATGGTTCAAATGATATCTAGGAAGAAAAAGATAGGGAGCAAATTGGGGGAGCACTTTGAGAAGAGGGGATCAAGTTAGACTTGCTATTTTTGAAGACTCAATAGATTGGGGAAACTGGTCAGCTTATATTGGAGAAAGAAGCAGAGTGGAACAAGAAGTAGGATATAGATTTCTTGGCTACTTAAGAAGAGAAACTATATCAGAAACATATTGGACTGGGTAACTAGATAAGAGTCATCAAGAATGATGGGATCTCAAAATAAATTATGGGCTTTCTAAGTAAGATACTTCCAAAGTAGGTCAATGGACTTTTAAATCTTCTCCCTCTGCTAATTATCTATACAAAAATATAAACAAAATACTTCTATACTTGGGCTTTTTATAAATGTTCATGTTTTTAATATTTTGTCACATTCAAGAAAAAAAGACATAAGAACAACTTGCTACTGAGGAGAAAAGAAAAAAAATGAAGGCTCTTCCTGTAGCCATAACCATAAGAATAAGTACCAAGGCTTAGGTGGTATCATTGAAGGGAGCCTGGAATTTTAGGTTCAGAGAAAATTAACATGGAGACCGAAGATCAGGCAGGAAAACAGGTTAACAAAATAGTCATATTTTTTTGAGATATCCAGGAATGGAGAATAGACATGAAAATGCTTGGAGTCCAGAAGAAAGAGAATGGAATATGTACAAGGGAGTTAGGCATAAAAACCCTGGAATTATAGGAAGAGCCCAAGTTATAAAAGACTTTGAATGCCAGCTGAGAATTTTATATTTGATCCTGGGAATAATAGGGAGCCATTGGAATTTTTTGATTAAGAGTGTGAGAAGTGAATGGAAAATGTACTATAGTGGGGAGGCCTGGGACAGGAAGACCAACAAGCAGGTTCTTGCAAGAGTTTAGGCTTGAGGTGATGGGGGCCTGCACCTGGATGGTGGTAGTTGTAACAGGAGAGAAGGAGGTGTGTGTATGTATGTATGTGTATATATATACACACAAAAGAGATGCTCTGAAGATGGGTTCAACAGGACTTGTCACCAGATTGGCCATGGAGAGTGAGAATGGGAGGTTGAAGATAGCAACTCTTTTGAGTTTGGGCAACTGGGAAAATGGTGGTATCCTTAACAGTAATAGGGAAGTTAAGAAGAGGGAAAGGTTTTGAGAAAAAGACAATGAGTTCAATTATAGACTTGCTGGGTTTAGTTGAAGATGTCCAAAAGGCAGCTGGCTATGTGAGACATAAGGTGAGCAGAGGTTGGGGCTTGACCAATGTATCTGAGAATCATCTGCTGAGAGGCAATAACTGGTGAACTCTGCGCCAAGTAAAATAATATAGAAGAGCTTAACGTTATCAACTGAGTAAACAATTCGCCATGGAACTCCTTAGAAGCTTAATACAAAATGGGATTAATGATCAGAATTTTCACATCTTTCAACAGTACTAAATATGATTAAATTTTTCTGTAATAATCATATTTTGTTGTAAAAAGAAGGGGGTGTGTTTTAAGTCTCTCTGTATATTATTTTTGCAGACCCATAAAGTTTTCTTGGATAGGTAGATAATGTATTTACTAATCTAATATTCACACATCTTAAGATGAATTAAAAAAAGAGAGGGGAGTTTAAAACTACACATTAGGAGGTATATGAAGCCTTTATCTCTAGCCCTCACCTACCGGGATTAAGTCTCAGAAACCAGAGCAGGAGAAGGGAGGGTGGAGACTGGAATGACAGGACAGGGTGGGGAAGCAGGTTGATAGCTTGGGAACAGCTGATGGCGGAGGATCAGAGGATGAGGGACAGAGGCCATGCCAGGCAGCAGGGCCCCAGGCTGAGAGTTCTATTTGCCCGCAACTTTTACAGGCTCCTCTCCAGAACCCTCCTTTCTCCCCACTCCTCCCAGGCCCCTGCCCGGCTCCTTCCCTCCCCATCACAGAGAGGCCTTACTACGCAGCTCCAGGCCCCGGCAGGGAGGACCACTGGTCCCCTGGAGGGGTGGGGATGACAAGCTGGTCCGAGGCCCCGGGAGAGGCCCAGAGGGTCCCAGTGTGTGTGCGTGTGTGTCTGGGGAGTAAGGGGAGAAAGGGAGGGGTGTCGATGCAGGCTTACCGACCCTTTCCCTTTTATTTAAAAGCCCCTTCACCCCCCACCTCACCTCCCGCCTTCCCCCAACAGCCCCGGGGCAAGGCCGCCTCCACACGCCTCTTTCTCTCCGGACTGACCTGCTCCGCCGCTGCCCCCGCCGCCGCCGTCGCCATCTTCCCGTTCCCGATCCCCCACGGCTGCCGCCTCCCGCCGGAGGCAGCGCCCTCAGCCCCTGCCCGCCCCCCGCCTCGCGCCCCTGCGCCTGCGCCCGCGCCCGCGCCCGCGCCCCTGTGGCCAGAGCGCGACCGGCGCGCGCGCGGATCTTGCTGCTGCCGGGCTGAGGCGGGTAGGAACAGCGGAACGAGAGGGTTCTTTGCGTGAGCCAGCCCGCCTTACCCGAGGTCTCCTCCTGCTCCCCAGCTTTGCGCCAGGGAGGAAGACCCCGACCAGGTCCCCTCACTACCACGACCACAGTGGCCTGGGGTGGTGGGGCTGAGGGGTTCTGAGGGGCTCTGAGGAGGCCCTAGATATTAAGCCCCACAGCGGCGCTTGAGCTTCTTCTGGACAAACACAAAATACACTCAAACGTGTGGGCCGGTTCTCTGGACAGTTGTGGTGGGAGAGCAATGCTTGCAGGGCCAAAGGGCAGATATGGACCAGAGTCAGACGGGACCAGAGAAAGGCAGAATCATTCAAATTCAAGGTTGGAAGGGACTTTAGACCTCCCCCTAATTCCCCCCCACCCCCACCCTTTACCCCCAACCCCGCCCCAACTTTCCTTTGAGGATTCTAAGGTTGGAAGATCTAACACAGGTCATTGAGCTAGTTGGTGGAAGAGTGAGGATAAAAACCCTATGGCTCTTTGAAAAAAAAGAAAAAGATACTTAAAAATATATATATATATATATATATATATATATATATATGTGTTTCCCAATTCTATTTCCCTGACCCAAACTTTGTAATAGAGGTTTGAAAAGGGGGAGAAAAGCCTCAGAAAAGCCAAACATTTCAACTAAATCTGATTTAGGATGTGATATTCCGCACCCATAATCCTCTCCCCTTTAAACTCTTACTTTATGTTTTAGAATCAATACTGTGGTTGGTTCTAAGACAGAAGAGTGTGGTAAGGGCTAGGCAATGAGGGTTAAGTGACTTGCCCAGCTAGTTAGTCTCTAAGGTAGGATTTGAACCCAGTACCTTCCATCTCTAGGCCTGGATCTCAATCCACTGAGCAACTCAGCTGTGCTGCTCCCCCTACCCCACCAATTGCAAATAAGGGAACGACCTGCCTATTCTCATCTCTTATTTCGAACAAGCTTTCATAGTACTCAGTTTAAGTTTTTTAGAGCCTACCACTCTACTCCAGGTCCATAGATCCTTCTACTTCTATGCTGTGGTCCACAAATTGTCTTGTAGGAGTCGCTTAAAGTGGACTGGTAGATTGGAGAAAAACTCTTTTGTCTCATTCCATATGAAATCCAGGAGCCTAGGCTTCCTCTAATTTTTAATGGTGCAGAGGGGTTCAGTCATAAAAGGGGAGTAAATAAAGTAGGCAGCAATGGTAAAATAAAAACATAGTTTACAAATAAATGACTCATAAAAGTCTTTACTTATGGATAGTGGAATAGGAAGAACTTTGAGCTTGAAATCAGAGCATGTGGTTTTGAATCCTGGATATCCTGAAAAAACAGTTGTGTGACCTTAAGTCATCTAACATCTCCATGCCTCAGTCTTCTCATGTGAAATGAGGGAGTTTAACTAGATGATCTTTGAGAACTCTTCTAGCTTACTGTATATAGTCTAATGATCCTCTTCAAACAAGTGAGATGGGTTGTAACAAATAAGGTGCAAAAATCTATTTGATCTCAGCATGATCCATGAGAACAAATCTGTTGGCAAAGAGTAATTGTTTCTTGTTAGCATCTTCAGTCCCAAGGCAATACATGCTCAACAATGGGGAGATCAGAAGACTAGATCTCTTTTCTATATGATAAGGGTTACTCTTAATTTCTGATTTCTGATGCTCTTATCTTTTTCTACCCTATCCTCCTGGTACCTAAATCTTTGTTTTCCTTGACTTGCTGGAGTTGGTTGCCTCTTTCTACTTCTGCCTTGATCTCCTAGTTTTCAAATCTTTGACTTGTCCCTGGTCTTCCAGATACCATAAATTCCTTAATCAATTTTGATTTGGTGGGTTCTCAGATATTGATTTACTCCTGACAACTTAATGATAGCCTAAACTCCATCAACTGCTTCCTTGACTTCTAAATTTCAGAGTCTTTTGATTGTTAACTTCTACTGTAAATTGAAAATTTCAGGTAAGGTGGTAAAAATATTTTGGGGCAGCAAAAAATTATAAAACATCAGAACTGGAAGGGTCCTTAGAACAAAACCTTCGTTTTCTAGATGAGGAAATTAAGGTCTACAGAGGTGATGACTTCCCCAAATCACAGTGACATAGTAGTGCCAGGACTGGAATCTAGATCACCTGAGTCCTAAGCCAGTACCCTTCCTAGTATACCATGTAATTTTGGCCCTTAAAAACCAAACAAGAGCTTTCCCTTCCTTTTCTTCTTTAGAAACATGAGTCACTGAAACTGTACCATATTTTTATGTGCTAAAATGGTACATTAGTGCTATGTTAAATTGTTCTATTTTAAAAAATGGTTTAGTGCTAGATGTTGGGATTATGACATTGAAAGACCAGTGGTGCCAAAGAGAAATGGGACCACCAAACTGTACATCATGATTCCTACTCACTTAGAAACCATATTATCTCTGTTTTATTGTATTTTGATTTATTTTGTTAATTATTTCCCAATTACATTTTATTTCTGTTCTGGTCCTATACAGACCAGATAGTGGATTTGATACCTCTGGTGTACACTATATTTATTTGAAATGATTTCTTATTTTTAACTTTATATGTGACCTATGTGTACACTATATTTATTTGAAATGATTTCTTATTTTTAACTGTATATGTGACCTAAAAACTACATACAAAATATGTATTTCCTCAAAGATTAATAAGAATTGTGGTTTGAATACTCTCACTTCTAAAGCAGGACATGAAAAATTAGTCAAATTCCCTTTAGTTAAATTGCTTTTTTTTTTAAACCCTTACCTTCTGTTTTATAATCAATATTGTATATTGGTTCTAAGGCAGGAGAGCAGGCAGCGCTAGGCAATGGGGGTTAAATAACTTGTCCAGGGCCACACAGCTAGGAAGTGTCTGAAGCCAGATTTGAACCTAGGACCTCCCATCTCTAGGCCTGGCTCTCAATCCACTGAGCCACTTAGCTGCCCCCTAAAATTGCTTTAAGATAGCTAAAAATGGACTCCAAAAGTTTTAGTGTGTTCATACTCAATTTAAAGCTCCACTTGAACTGAACAGCATTAGTATGCAAGATATCTTTAGATATGTGGAACTGTACTAGATCTTATATTTATCTCCTGTCTTTGAAATATTGTTCATCCTGATTGTAGCAGCATATTCATTTATATAAAAACCAAGTGCTTTTTTAAGGATAAGTTTGGATTTTACACATTTCAGATATTTTGGCATTTCTAGATCTCTTGTTATGTTAGAGATATACAATAACATGGAAAACATATCTTTTTGTTTCCTCATGTATATGAAGCTAGAAATGTTAATTATTCCATTAAAGAGCATAGAATAATTTGTATTCAGAACATATAATCTACTTACATGGTTTTTAAATTAGAAAATAATGGCTGATAATAGTGTTATAACCAGGACTTCAAATTAACTGAACTGCCAACCTTGAATTGGAATGGATAATATCATATTCATTTGTTCAATCCAGAACCTAAGCTGAGTTTCTTCCTCCCCAAATAATCACAACCTAGTTCAGAAGGGAATTGAACCTTCCTTCCCACTAAAACACAAACATCTATTTTCTAAGACTACTAAACCAGAGCAGAATTCTCTAAATAGAATCTGTATGAATATTCATCTTTTTTGAGTCCACTGGTATCCCTACATTTCATTATGAAAAAACATTTATTCTTACTCCAAAGGGCATTAGATATAAATTATGAACCCTGTACTGAAGAAATTTGTAATCTAGGGGAGAAGAAAAGAAACAGAGATAAAAAGAGAAATAAAACTACAGGATAGCGTATTAAAGAGTGGCACAAGTAATAAATGCTCTGACATTGCATATTAGACAAAGCATATTCCACTTTGGATTTGTATAATGAAGCAGATGTGAAATTTAGATCAACATTTCTCTGTTAAGATTTTGACTAAAACAGTTTAGCAAAGAGGATATTCAGTTCTACTATAGGATTAGACCTTTCACTTTGGTATTTATGGAAGGAAGGAATTTAAAAGAAATAAAATTCAAATTGTTCCCTTTTTTAAGGAATGATGTTTGTATATCTACAAATATTTAAAATATTTTTTGTGAATAAGCCACTTTTGGTTGCATGGGAAATAAGCTTGTTTTCATATTCCTCTTTTTAAAAAGACATATCATTAATATTGACATCTTTGTAGACCCTTTCTAATATTAATTTCTCTTATTCTAATCCCACAAAAAGTGTATTTGTGTTAAAAATGATATTTAAAAATGATATTTCAGGTGATACTTCAACATATATGTCTGTTTCTGAATGGACTTCTGTTCTTTGTGCTATTCAAAAAAGATCAGGAAGAGAGAAGGATTTAGAAATATACTTTGGGACTGAATACAGTAAAGCTTCACCATTTAAAAAAAATTGTGTAGGGACCTAAATTATTGAAGAACCAGAATTGTAGAATATGTGACAATAAATGGTTTTAATGCTTTCAAGTACATGAAGTCAAATTAATAGGTTTGATCAGCAGGGGAATGGGCTTAAAAGACCAGATTAGAAAGATATGCCATCTAAAGAGCTGAGGGTGTTTGGAAAGTTTGTTTCCTAAAATATTAAAGCAATTTCCTTGCACTGTTGTTTGGAAATTCTTTTTAAGCAAATAATGCCAGTCGTGTCTTAATTACCAGTTTTTAAATTAAGTAGTTTCTGGATTAATGAGGTTTTATCATATAAGTAACTTTTTATACCATAAAACCTTGTCCAAACCTGTGAAGTTAGGCCTTCATATATGCTCATCTTGGAACCCCCAAAGCCATCCGTCTGCACTGGGAAAAACAAAAAAAAAAAAAAACCCAAGGCAATTAAGGCTAGAAGTTTTTGGTCAATGGTGGTTTCATGTGCATCACCCACAATTTCGCTTACATTAGTCAGGGACGCGATTCCTGGGACATAGTCCACTCATATTGGCGTCTTGCTCATTCCATTGATTTAAGTATTTGGAGCAAAGATTTGCTGATTTATGTGAAGAAGACCTTAAGAGGGATTTGAATTAGATTTTGAAGTAGCATCTGCTTTCTCCTCTAGTTTCATGCCAAAGTTTTCACGTTAGGATTTCACAGGCGCTCAGATTTAGCAATTTCTTTTTTCCTGTTTAGAAGAAGTACTTTTTGGGAGAAATATCTCCCAATGTGTTCTAAGATAGCATTTAAAGATAGCATTTAGGGGTATTGAGCTGGCAATTTATAACATTTTCTTTTCACATTAAAGCCCTTGCCCCTCTAGTTTTCCTCATCCTCCTTACTCTTCAACTTCACCTGCTCTTGCTAAATCTGAAGGCATAGGTGTGAGGAGATAGAGAATGGGTCGAAACACACTGGCTTTCTGTTCTTTCCTAAAAACTGAACCAATTGCTAAACTGTAAAATAAAACTTGCCTCTCTGGTGCTTAATAAAGGCCATGGGGTTTTCTCCCCAAACACAGGACTTGAAATAGGGGAGAAGAATCTGAATTTAGGGAGTTGGAGGGAAAAGTTCACTTGAATATTTCTGACTTGGACTTCTGTTCCCATGCTCTGGATTTTAGTGGCTCTTGCTTTGTAAGGTATAAGAGGTGACTCTCCTCTGTATCAAGGCTCGAGTCATGCCTTTCTGCACCACAGTAGCTTCTGGATCCAGGTTCAGGGGTCAGTTCCCGTAAGAGTTCATCTCAATATCCTTGACCTCTTGCGTCTGTTCCCTCCCCTTCAGAAAGCAGCAGCACTAATAGTAGCATCAATAGCATTAGCAGCAGCAAGAACAGCAGCGACATCATAATCAAGTTGGGAAGAGAGTTACCCCTCTTGGTTTCAACACTAGGAAAAAAAATTGGCAGAAAGGCTTGAAGATCCAAGGGTGGGATGGGGTGGGGATGGGGATGGGAATGGGGAAGGGTTGGGGGGGGGGAGGGGAAGGAAGCGAAGGAAGAGGAAGCGTTGCTACAACTGAGAGCTGCCCTCCCTTTCGCGCAGCGGTGGCGTCCTTGACAGCCGAGCAAAGCAAACGTCAAAGTTTGTTTAATAATCGCCTGGGTATAAATATGCACCAGTGGTCTAGGCAGCACCAGCTGGGGCACCGAGGGGCCGTGGATGCAGGTTGCTGAGGGCCTCCGAACATCTCCCTTCCCCTATCCCCTTCCCTGGCCCTTCCCATCCCTCGGCTGCAGGGGCTAAAGACCCCGGGGTAAAGAATGGAAACATCTGGATTCTAAGGCGTCCTCCCTTCCCCCGGGAAAAAACATCCTTCCTGCCCTCTGCCCTCCTTCCCCCAAACTGACATCACCATACACCTGTAAAACCCAAGGAGTAGCCATGGCGGACAGCCTAAGAAGATTAGTTAACAACGAAAGCTGTCGGATGTTGTCGGAGAAATTGGAGAACTGGTACAAGGACTACCATGTGAGTCCCTTTGGTCCAAGCCCCCAGCAGGAATCGCAGGGCTCGGCTATCGGCAGATCCCTGGGCGGGCAGCTTCCGTGTTAGAGGAAGTCCACACTCCCTCCTTTCCCTTTAAGGGGATAAAAACGTGCTTGGTAGGATCATGGGACTTAGTGCTGAAAGGGTCCTTCTACTCCAAGGATCATCTACTCCAATCCCTTCATTTTATAGATGAGGAACAGAGATCAGAGAGGGAGGGTGAGTCCACACAGAAAATGCTCTCATCACAGTGATTTGCCCAAGGTAACACAGAAAATTGATACTGGATACTTTGGAGTCAGTGGACTTGGGTTCAGATCCCCCTTCTGATGCTTACTACCTACATGACTTTTAGCAAGTACTGTAATGATTTACCTTCTGGACCTCAGTTTCCACATTTGTAAAAGGAGAGGGTTGGACTAGATGATCTGTAAGGTTCTTTCCAGTTCAAGAGATGTGATCCTAACCCAAGTCGGTCTTCTGACTCCATACCCACTGCCTTTTCCACTCCTTGAGCTGTAATTATTTCAGATTGGATTAGTAGCCTTCTGAGGATCCCTTCCAGTTCTAAGATTTTGTGATTCTATGATTTTTTTTGGGCAAAAGTCTCTAAATAGATCAGGACGCGGCCACGCACGCAGCAGACCCATAACATGAAAAAGAGAAGACTCCCACTACTTTTGTTTCTTATTTTTCGGACTATCGGGCAGTTCTGGGTGCTCCCGTCTTGGCGGAGCCTAGAACTAGAACGTTCTTTCTGTATAAAAAGCTGAGGAAACCCGGACTGCTGGGATTTCCTGGGAAAGCGGTAACCAGGGACGCTGGTTGCCATAACGACCAAAATTAAAGCAATTGACTAGTCTGGTCTAGCCTACCCTAGACTGAGGTCTTTCTTGCAGTGCATTCGTCACAATCTAATCCAAAAACTAAATATTACTAAAACACCTTTTTCTATAACCACGCAGCTGGATTTTTTTTGTACACTTATTTTCCACCAATCTCCCAGAGGGTGTGGGTAGCCTTAGAATTTATTATTATTTTTAATTCAAAATTTAAATTTTCTCCCTAATTCATGGAACCAAGGAAATACCTAATTAGGTTACTATAACGTTTATTCCATCTCAGTTCACAAAGGAATGGAATAAGATTATATAGGGCTTACTATGTGCCAGACACTTAACAAATATCTCATTTGATCACACAACTCTGTAAAGTATGTGGGAGGAAACTGAGGCCAACAGAGGTTACAATTCTAAAGTGCTATCCTAATCACAGCTCCACCAACAGTATTAGTGTTTCCCCAAAATCTTTGAGAAAAATGAAAAGTAACTGTTTGGTCAATAAATACTGCATTCACACTATGTTTAGATACTGAGGAATATAAAAAATAACCAAACCTTCAAGGAGTTGAAAAATATATTACAGGGATATAAAATGTATACAAATTCTCATAATACATAATAGAATATGGTTAGTGTAAAAAGAAACATACTAATAGCACAGTGGATAGATGGGGCATCCAGAATCTAGAAGATCTGAGTTCAAACCCGGCTTTAGGCACTGCCTTACCTGTGAGACCCTTGGCCAAGTCACTTAAACTATGGACACATCTCCCAGGATTGTGAGGATTAATGAAGATAATATTTGTAAAAGTATTTAGCACAATGCCCAGCCTTTAGTAGGCACTTAATCAATTTCTTTCCTCCTTTACTATGAATATGATTATAAATCTATGGAAGAAAATACTCATCCATTCAGGAAAGGATAAGGAAAGAATCAGAAGAATAGATAGGATTTCAACAAAGAGGAAGGTCAAGAACATTCCAGGATAAGAAATGGTTTGTGATACTTATTGTGTTGTCTGCTGAAAAAAAAAAAATCCAAAACTTTGTAGCTTGACATTCAAAGCTCACCATAAAATAGTTTTGATCTATGTTTTGTGGCCTATTTCCAACTTCCTCTTGCCCTATATTGTATTTCAAATTGGTTTGCTTATATAATTTCCACTATTTTTGCTATTCAGTAACATATATTCATATACACATAAAAAGATGATTAGAATAGAGGTGGAATAGGACTTATCCTTCAAATATTATCCTTCAAATGGTCTCTTCTACCAACTTTTCTTTTTCTAGTCATCTCAAGTCTAAATTTTGATGTTATTTTGATTTATTCTTCTCTTTTACCCAGTCAGTCATGAAGATGTATTTGTTTTTTTCTTTAGAATATCTCATATTCTTTCTTTTCAATCCATTTCTTTAGCTACTACATCAGCTCAGAACACCATATTCCAGGAATTATTGCTATTGCAGCTTCCTAGTTGGTCTCAGTTGCTCCTGAGAGATCTCTCCTCTCCAGAATATATTCCAGCTTTTATCACATTCATTCTTCTGCTAAGAAACCTTTAAAGATTTTCTAGATTCTGCTGCTTCAAGTTCTCTGCCTGGCTTTCACGTCTTTCCATACTTTTGCCTTATATTTATGTAAACACTTGCCTGACTTAAAAAAAAAATCTAATTATTATATATTTTAAGTACCTACTTTGTACTAAAGCACTGTACTAGGCATTGGGATTACAAATACAAGATGAAAAACAGGCTAGTATCTTACCTGGACAAAGCCTTTTAGAAGAAGAAATACAATATAATTTGAGGAAGGAGTGAAAGACCTCCCATAAAGAGGTTGAGTCTTGAAAGGTCTAGGGATTGATTTAGAGGTGAGGGCTAGAGGAAAGTGTGTTTGTATTGCAGTTTTGTGGGACGTCACCTTTGCAAAGATGGGAAATTGAATGCTAAGTTCAGAGAACTGCAAATAAGATTGTTTGGCTAGAAATTGAAAGTGGGCAAGGGGGGTTACTACATAGTATTATGTAAAGTAAATCTGGAAGAGAAAGTTGGGACTAGACTCCAAAAGACTTTAAATGCCAAATTGACTTGACTTTTATTTTCATTGAGCCTCCTCCCCACACATTCTGACTTTCATGCCTTTGCTCATATTTTTCTTGTATGGAATGCCATCATTTTTCTTCTTACCTTATTATTTCCCCAATTACCTTATCATTAGAGGCTCTGATCAAGTTCTATGAAACCTTCCCTTAAACTCCTTCCTTCTGAATTCTAATGAGTCTTATAAACTTCAGCTCATAATTTGTCACTTTATGTTGTTTTATTTATAATTTCATTTATGTAAGCCTTTATCCTTAATATATATAGCTTGCCCTATATATATAGCAAGCTCTTTGAGGTCAGAAACTATTTCTGAGAATATAACCTCAACAGTGCCTAACAAAACTGATTTGTTAATTAATTCATCAAAGATTGTAATGTTTTTGATCCATTTATGCAAAATTAAGAAAAGATATTCAAATTATAAAATAAATTTAAATGTTATAGGGCCATTTTTTAGCTCTGGAAATTTAATGGGACTCTTCAAAGAAGCCTATCTGCCCAAGATATAATTTGATTTTTTCTTAAGACTTTTAATTTCCTATCCCATTTGAAATTTAGGGATTTTTACAACTTGAACTTTTCAATTAAGATGAAATGGCTTCCTTTCTAGTTTAACCACCACTTGAGGGGATTTGTCCTCTACTACTGAGTTTTAATGCTCCATCTACTTTGTTCAAATTTTATTTGACCATTTACTCTATATAAGGCAACTGTGATAATTGTTGTAGATTTATTGGCACCCAATTTGGAGACCAGATGTAAATAATAACCTCCTTTTGGGTCTTAAAGCTGACTTCAGTTTATTTAATTAAAAAAATCTCATTTTCAAATCTGTCTGATTTAGTGACTGAAATACCATGTGATTTAGAATTTTATTTTTTATTCACACTACAAATTAGCCAAATCCAAATTATGGCTAGCAATTAATTCTGGAAATTTTCACAACTTAATGCTACTGCTGGAAGAGGACCTAGGAGCGTTAAATACATATAAATCAATGGATTTTTGTCACAGATCTGAGTTACTTTGCATCTGCCCTCTAATAGGTTTGCATTCTAGAATTTTTTGAAACTTTTTTGGGTCACACTGAAAACCAGATTTGGGGGAAGGAGGGTTTTTAATGTACTTTTCTATGGTAGTTAAAGGTGAAAAAAATGCCATAGAGACACAAAATTAACCTATTCAAGATCTGGTTATATTTAAGATAAAAAAATATTATTAACCAAGACTCTTGATTATTTTATGGGACTTTAATCTTTCATAATATACTTCTACTATAATGAGTTAAAATTGCACATCCAATATGTGCCAATTCAAAAGTAATAAAGAGATCTTCTTACAGAGATACTATCTGTTTATTTAATGTTTTTTGTTGACTAATTGCAGACTATCCCCTATAAGATGCCATGTACTCTTAAAATACAAAAGGACACAATGGTTGCTATAGCTATGTCCAAACATAGTTTCTTGTAGTCAATCTGTTTATGTAGTTTTAAATCTAGTTAGTGAATTTATATAGAATGTATTTTATAGCTTTAAAAACTTTATCATGACTAATAAAGTCATAGTTTCAAAATTAAAGTATTGATTTTACTTATATGATATCAATTTCTAAATATATGATTTTCCTAATGTTTATCAAGAGCAAAATTTGTTCATGTATTTTATTACTAATATACCCCATACTGTTTTATTACTAATCATATTATAATTATATTTAGCTCTTATTCCTCTAGGATCAAGTATAAAATTATAATATGATATATTATAACTAATGGGATATTACTAGTACCCCAAACACTTCTATTAAGTAGGGGGGCACAACATACTAACAAATTTACAATCAATTTTATCAAGTATAGCTCATGATGATAATGGGGAAGGTTAAATAATAAATTTCACATAGTTGTCAGCATTCATTAAGGTTTAAGGTCATTTCCCTATGCCTGAGATCAATGTTTTTGAAATTATTTTTGGTGAATGAGAAATATGGTATTGAAAATAAAATTTCTATGTTAAAGGATGGGGGGGTGGGCAGAGTTGCATTTTTATGTTGTTGATGAATAAGACTTAAAGTAACAATTTAATCAGAGGAGGAGAAGTGGAAAGAAATTTGATGTATTGGGTATGGTGGAAAAAGCACTGGAGTTTTGGATTCCAAGGACTTTATTCAAATCTCACCTCTTCTACTTAGCATCTTTGGTAAGTTGGGCAAATCATTTCACTTGTCCAGGTTTCAGTTCAGTTGTGGAAGTTGGACTGGAATGTATTAAGCAGAAGTGTGACATGGGTAGACCCATGCTTTAGGAAAATAGTACTTTTTTTTTTTAACCCTTAATTTCTGTGTATTGGCTCATAGGTGGAAGAGAGTGGTAAGGGTGGGCAAATGGGGGTCAAGTGACTTGCCCAGGGTCACACAGCTGGGAAGTGTCTGAGGCCAGATTTGAACCTAAAGAAAATAGTACTTTGACAGCTGAGTGAGGATCCATTGGAAAGGAATGATGAGCCAGGGAGACCAATTAGAAAGTTATTTTGCAATAACAAGGGCCTGAATTTAAAGGAAGCTGTGTGAATAGACAAATGAGATGCTGTAGAGAGATGTTGTAAAGGTGGAAATGACTAAGATTTTGCATAGATTGGGTTGTATACAATTTGAATGAGAACAAAGGGAGAGATCCCTTAGTTGAGTCTGAAGTGAAGAGATCACTTAGGAGCAATTGAAACCAGGTGGGAGATGACTGGGTGGCATCACTGATGAATAGAGATGTTTGAAAAAGAGGAGGATTCTTGGGAAAGGGTTGGAGATAATTATTTCTGTTTTGGCTGTTTGAGAAATTTACTGGGGATATCTAGAATAAGATTTCCAAAAGGCAGTTGACAAAATTAACTCAGGGGACACTCTTGATAGCTCTATATCTCCACATCTATACTGATAAAATCTGAAAATTTTCTGCATAGAGATGAAAACTGAACCCTGGTGAATTCCTTGAGGGGCAGGGATTCTCTTTTGCCTTTTTTGTTTCACTACTGCTTAGCACTATGCCTGAAATATATAATGTACTTAATAAATGTTTATTGATTGATGAACAAGTGAGATAATAAAGAGGGCAAATAGAAACATGGAAACAGAGGAGGAAAAAACAATCACAAAAACCTAGAGAGGAGAGAGCATCTAGGAAGAAAATGTGATTAAATATCAAATACTTATTGAGGTAAAAAATGATGAGGATTGAGAAAAGGCCATTAGATTGAACAATTAAGAGATCATTGGTAACTTTGGAGAAGGCATTTTCATTTGAATAATTAGGACAAATCATATTTCAGAGTTTCAGAGAAGAGTGAGAAGAAAGAAAGCTAGAGGAGGTGTCTACACTTTCTTGAGGACCATAAAAAGGGGAGAATTTTTTTTAAGAATGGCTAAAATGGGTATGAAGGAGCTAGTAGGTAGGGAGAAATTGAAGATAAGAATGAGAATTAGTTCGTCAAGGCGAAGGGAGAGATGGGGTTAAGGGTGTAACTTAAAAGGGTTCGTTTTGGCCAGGAAAAGAGCCACCTTTCTATTCAAGGCCATAGTAAAGGAGGATATTGTGGGGAAAGTAGAGCTCTTATTCCTCTAGGATCAAGTATAAAAGTTTCTATTTGGTTTTTAAAGCTCTTTCTAACTAGACCACTTTCTACCTATCCAGTCTTCTTATCATTTCACTTGAACTTTATGATCCAACTTTACTGGGATTCTTGTTATAACATGACATTCCATTTCTATCTTTTGGGATTTGAATTGCCCTTTCCCCTCCAGACCTGGAATGCTTTAGCTTCTCCCTTTTACCACCTGGCTACCTTCAAGAATCAGTTCAAATTCTACCTTTTTTCAGGTTCCTTTCCTGGACCTCCTGCTACTAGTTGCCTTCTCTTCTGAGATTGTGTAATTAATCAGTCAGTAAACATTTATTAAGCACCTGATTGGTTGTTGGTTATTGTCCTTCATGCTCTAAAAGGACCAAAATGATATCACATAATAATTGGATTTAACCAAGGCAAAGTTGCCCAAAGTCAAAATCCTCACTTTTCCAGTCATCAGTGTCCAATGACAAGACAAAAGTCAAGACAACTAGTGATAGCTTGGGATGATGTCCTTGATGTCTAAACAAATTCCAAGCACTCCACAGTATCTACTTCTACTGCCTTCATGACCTTTGCAATAAATTCTTCTCATCTGCCTCTTCTGCTGAAAGAAGTCTTCACATGCTGGGATAAACATCCTCTAACTCACTGTTGGGTTGGATGCCTTTCTTTTATCCTAATCCTAGTTTAGGCCACCTGAAAAAATGTTTTCTTGGGCTGTCATCACTGTACACAGAACCCGGCATTTGGGACAAAAACCCAATATTTGACAATAACTGCTGGGAAAATTGGAAAACAATATGGAAGAGATTGGGCCTAGATCAACATCTTATACCCTATACCAAGATAAACTCAGAATGGGTGAATGACTTGAATATAAAGAAGGAAACCATAAGTAAATTAGGTGGACACAGTAGTATACTTGTCAGATCTCTGGGAAAGGAAAGATTTTAAAACCAAGCAAGAGTTAGAAAAAATTACAAAATGTAAAATAAATAATTTCGATTACATTAAATTAAAAACTTTTTGTACAAACAAAAACAATGCAACCAAAATCAGAAGGGAAACAACAAACTGGGAAAAAATCTTTATAACAAAAAACTCAGACAAAGGTCTAGTTACTAGGAGTTAGGAGTAGGATTAGAAATCTCTTATAACCTTATTCTAAAATCTCTAAATAATGCCCCCCCCCAAAAAAACTCTAACTGCTTTCTTTGAAGCTTCTTCTTGCCAGTGGACAGGCCTAACTTAAACTACACTTACTATCTACAATTTAAATTCTATCTTACTAACCTATGCTAAAATGAAAAACCTTAAGTTTATAATAAACTCTGCCCAATCAAAACAGAGCACAAACCAAAACAGGTCAGGTTAGCTCTTTGAAGAAGGTAATGATCTTGGCGCTATCTCTTCCTATTAAACAAAGCATAATTCAGTAGCTGCCTTTTCCCTTTCTGCTTTTCTCTCAAACAAGAGTGGATGGAAAAGGGCATCAAACATTTCTGAGAAGCTATTTCTCCCTTAAACTTTAGGTGGCAATGAAGGGCAATAACTGAATTTCAATCTTCATCCAATCAATCAGAAATCACATTACTGAATCTTTCTGTTAGCTGTCTGCTTTTGATATTGGTCTCTTCAAACTGTTCTAACAAATAGCTCTCACAATCCCAGCCATTTCTTCAATCCTTATTTTCTATGTTCTTTCCTCTTCAGCCTCAGTCTCCTGTCTCCAATACTTATCTCTATCAATGACTTAAGTCAAAGCCTCTTGACTGTCAGGAAACTCACATTTCACTTATAAAATCTCTCCTGTGAAATTGATAGCCATTTGAAAATAACATCCCAAATGTTTATACCATAAGACTAAATTTAATGGGTATGACCTTAGACCATGAGCTGAGGGACCATAATGCCATGCAGCTTTAAGTTTCCAGCATGGTTCCATAACTTATTTTGTGCTCCTCTTTATGATCTTTGAGCTTGTTTGCTTTCTTAGGAGATAGTGGTTACTTGCTTAGTAGAAAGGGCTTCAAGTGAAAGAATCCTTTTCTTTGATTCTCCTGTCTCTTCAAGAATAAGGGTTAGTGACTAGTCCTATGCATTTCATTGATAACAGGAACTCAAAGTCAGGAAACTCCCCCTCTCAATATAGGTTGTCACCATGTCACCATTTCTGTAATTTGTGGTCTTAGGAAATTACCTGAGGGATTAAATTACTTATCCAGAGTCACACAAGCCAGTAAATATCAGAGGAAGAACTTGAATCCAGGTCTTCTTGATCTTGAGGCCAGCTCCCCATCCACTCAAAATGCCTTTCATTTCCTCACACTGTTATTTTTTTCTTCTCTTGGCTCATTCTTTTTTCTTCCAATGCTTTTGTATTCATCCGCCATTTGCTTCCATCTTCTTTTATTCTATTACCTGCCTTTGCTTCAATCTTATTTGATACATTTTTAGAATCTCAGTTTCACACAAGTCTCTTAAGGAAGATTTTCTTTTTCCTTTGTACAACTATTTCTTTTTGTCTTTTCAGGAATTATTTGTTGGGCTTAAGCTAGTGTATATATAGGTGCCCCTTTGCCCTGAAGCTTTAAAAGGAAATTTTCAATGCACTCAGGCAATTTTCCTAATTTGGGAGGGGTGGTACAATCCAGAAAGAGCTGAGATCTAAGCACAGATTTGGGAAATGGGCACATTTGGGGCATTGGCACAGCCCTGTCTATGCCACCAGGGTCTGACTGACCATTTCCTACCTCATCCCTATAGACCAGTGATGGGCAAACTTTTTAAAGAGGGGGCCAAAGGAAAGGAAATGCTTATCTGCCAGTCTGTTTCTAAGGCAACTCTTTCGAAGTTTCATTGTATGGTATCCTACTCATTGTATTTGTCAGATTAGGAATAATGTTGCATGGCCAGATAGAACATTTCAGGGGGCCACATCTGGCCCTCGGGCTGTAGTTTGCCCATCACTGCTACAGACTATTGCTAGTAGGAGTTAGGCCTGTGGTAGAATAGTAAGAGTCTTTTATGCCAAGTTTCTGAATCCCAAATGCTAGACAGGGAGGGGCAATGAATGGGAGTGGCAATGCAGTGATATATTGAAGTTAGGTATGCTACCAAACATTTGATGACACTAGGAAATAGGTTCCATATAGTTAAGTGATGGGAGTTTCTCAAGCTCTTGGATAAGGCAGAAATGATTTCCTGAAAAATTTTGAGTTCTTGGAGAACTTGGGCCCAACTCTCTGGAAGAGAGAAGGAATTTCTGAGCTTCATTCCAGATGTTTGAAATTTAATCACTCGTTCTCTTTTAGATGTTAATGAACATTTCTGATCAATGTCCTCTCCACCAACTCAAAGAGGTTGTTAATAGAAATATTGACTTCTTCCATGGAGAGATGTGCTCAGAGTCCTAAGCAAAGCTTCACCTTATAACTTTATTAAGTCAATCAAGGAATTTCTTTGATTTATCTCCCTCACAAACCTATGATATATTAATATAATTTTGACATTTATTTGGCATAAACTTACTAATTACTAAGATGTGTTGGTGTTAATCTTTGTATACTCCAATGAGTTTAGTTAGTACTCTAATGGATCTGAGAGCTCACTGAAGTGGGTAATCCCTCCAAGTGAACATTGCAGTCCATCCTTGCCTGTCCATCCAGTGCAACTTGATTCAAGCCCTCTCATAAACTAAGCACAGATCACCTGGTATGCTATTGACCTTACTCGTCTTCTTTTCCCTTCACATTTGTGGACACCATTGGTACACACAGGCTGCCTACAGGCTGTTCTTTGCACTTGCTATGTGACTAGCCCATCTTTTTCCTCATTTGTATCTATGTCTGATAATATCCTTCATGTGACTTCTATACAATTTCTTGTTTATAATGTGTGTAATCTGCTCACATTTATCACATGTTTCTCCATTGTCCTTTGGGTGATCTTCAGTTGCATTTCTCTGGATATGGAATTGTATAGTACTGCCCAAACTCTTTGTATAACACCATCATTTTGCTTATTTATAACCTTTCTCCCAAAGTCCCTAGAGAGATTCCTTTGGTTTTAATTTTTTTCTTTTGCCACATTGTGATTCTTAGTTTACTATGATCTTTTTTTTTTAAACCCTTGTACTTCGGTGTATTGTCTCATAGGTGGAAGATTGGTAAGGGTGGGCAATGGGGGTCAAGTGACTTGCCCAGGGTCACACAGCTGGGAAGTGGCTGAGGCCGGGTTTGAACCTAGGACCTCCTGTCTCTAGGCCTGACTCTCACTCCACTGAGCTACCCAGCTGCCCCACTATGATCTTTTAAAGTAAGATACAAACCTATCTATTTTTCCTTATTGCTTTCCCCTTCATGTTTCTCTAAGCCAGTTCTTCATCCTTATTAATTCTTATCACTGTCATTTCTGACCACTCCTTCTTTTCCCATCTTCTCACTCTGTTCCATATTGGGTGTCAAGATACAAGAATACACAAAGGATCTGTGACTTTTGCCCATGCATGAAGAAACTCTTGGTGTGAGAATGCCCTCTACTAATACAAATTATAGTTGTCTAGGACTTAAGTAAGTCCTAAGAAGTTTACTGAGGTACACAGAAGTTAAATCACTTGTCCAAGGTGACAAAACTAGTAAATGTCAAGTCCATCACTCTTAGATTGTCATGCTGTCACTCAGGATAAACTCATAGAATAGCAGTGCAAATTTGTTGTAGTTGGCAGGAAAGTAGTATGCAATTTGGGATTATGGAATGGAAGCACCCAATAGTTATAAAAAACCTGCATACACTAGCTGGAAATCATAACTACTATTGTCAGTCACAAGAGTTAGAGCAAGCCATCTTCATTAAGATACCAATGAGAAAAGTAGTATAAAGGGACATAACAGTGGAAGAATAATCACAATTGATTGTTTTCTTGTTAATTGTAACTTTTATTCCAGGTAGTTAGAACCAGAGAATTCCACTGAATCTTCTTATTTGGTCAAATTTTTTTTTTAATAATTTTTATTTTTTAGAAAAGTTATCATGGTTACATGATTCATGTTCTTACTTTCCCCTTCACCCCACCCCACGTCCTCTCCTCCCCCCCCCCATAGCTGATGGTACATTTCCCCTGGTTTTAACATGTGTCATCAATCAAGACTTATTTCCAAATTGTTGATAGTTGCATTGGTGTGGTAGTTTTGGGTCTACATCCCCAATCATGTCCGCCTCAACCCATTTGTTCAAGCTGTTGCTTTTCTTCTGTTTCCTCTCCTGCAGTTCTTCCTCTGAATGTGGGTAGGGTTATTTTCCATAAGTCCCTCAGAATTGTTATGGATTATCACATTGTTTCTAGTACAGTCAATAGTTTTTTAAAGTTTTGTTTAGTTTTTTTAGTTTTGTTTAGTTATTTTCCAGCAGGAAATCTGTGCAGATTCATGCAAA
This sequence comes from Gracilinanus agilis, assembly GCF_016433145.1. NCBI lineage: Eukaryota > Metazoa > Chordata > Mammalia > Didelphimorphia > Didelphidae > Gracilinanus > Gracilinanus agilis. The sequence continues at coordinate 165,936,313 of NC_058135.1, read as the reverse complement.
GGACACTCATAAGGGACTGTATGAATTGGAGAGATTTCTATCCTGAGACATCTGTGCTCTATCTCCGAATGAACTTTTGTATGTGTATGTGATTCTTTTCCTGTTCAGGAAGGACGTGGGGAAAACAAAGATATGTGTCTTATTCCTGTGTGCCTAGGAGACTGGGGACCCTGCTAATTTGTACCTTTGTAGCAGAGGGAATTGGAAAACTGGTCTGAGCTGATCAGACCATCTGAGGTTGGAGCTGCTGCTCTGATCTCATTTCATCCAGTGGAAGTTTGTTTCCTAATAATTTGTACTAGGATTTTCTTTGTTTCTCTTCCCAAGGAAAACAACACTCATGATGAAGAAAGCTACCCTCTATTATAGACTGTGTATAGTGGTTCAGGCTAAAGTTGAAATATTTTTTGAAAGCCGAAAGTTATAGTATATAATTTATGGTATATACCCAGATAAACTAATTATTTCTTCTCAGCTATTTGATTGATTAGTATTCAGTGCCTTTCTTTTTCAAATTGTCTTTAAAAATATTCAAGTAACAAAAAGCATCTTTATTAATCTCTTCCTCTCACCAACCCCTAATTAATCAAATCTTCAAAAAATAAAAAAAGTTCAAAATGAGTACATGATTTAGACATAAAGGGTGATACCATAAACAAATTAAGGGGACTATGGAATCATTTACCTCTTGATTTATGGATAAGGGAAGAATTTAGGACCAAACAAGAGGCAGAGAAGACCATTACAAGATATAAAATGAATTTTAAAAGGATTTCATATGAATAAAATCAATGTGAATAAGGCTAGAAGGAAAGCAGAAAGCTGAGAAAAAAATTTTTTACATTAAATATCTCTGGTAAAGGTCTCATTTTTCAAATATATTGAGAACTAAGTCAAATGTATAAATATGTCATTTTCCAATTGAGTGCCTATTTTTATAGAATATTATAATAAGCAACACTGCTTGCTTTTTTATAAAAAAATAAATTACACCTTTTAATTTTAAAAAATCCATTCTTGTCTTACCATCATTTCAATTTGAAAAAAGAAAAAGAAAAAAGAAAACTCTTGTAACAAATGAATAGTCAAGCAAAACAAAGTCACTTATTGGCTATGTCCAAAAAATAGATCTCAATCTGCTCTCTGAGTCCATCATGTCTCTATTAGGAGGTAGCAGATAGCATGTTTTATCATCTATCCTCTGATTAGTTTGTTTCCCAAAGAATACAAATCTCTTTGAAAAATTGCTGATACAGGTAAAAATATGTTTTACTTTATACCAGCAGCATATGAAAGAATCTGAACTAGCAAGACATAATTTATGGAGTGATTATTTTTGTAAAAGAATTTTCCCCAATTCAAAAGGATTTTCTGTAAGGTTCCGTTAGACAGATAGCTATCTCTGAATATACTTAAATATGATTCATTTACACACATTTATCTGATGCACAATATGAAACATATCTGTTGTATAAAATTAGATATTTATCTGGCTTGGAATGATTTTCAGAGTGGAGGACTATACTTATCCTTGATGACTTGGCTTTGCAGATAAACTCATGTGATCAAAACTTGAATTGCTGCTGTGAAATGCTTGAACTGAATTCTAAAATACAAGGGCAACTCTTCACAATCCTGAACCTAATAGCACAAGAAGGTAAGAAAGAGCTTTAAACCTTTGCACATGTCATGCATTTGCTCTCTTTTCTTCCTTTCTATGAGTTCCAAACAGTAGATGAAAATGCATGTCCATGCCTGCTGCCTCTCACTGTCTTGACTTATTTATTCTCCTAGGTGGACATTACGCTGGAGTGGAAATAATAAAATCTCGATTTCTGCCTTGGCTGGGAACTTGTTTCTCCAATACTACCATAACAAAATCCACAGACGGCAACTTGATTCTTTTTCAGGTAGCACATATTAAATGAAAAAACCCCAATTTTCATCAGGGTCATACACTTATTACTTATTATGAGCAATGTGTTCTGGTAGGCTCTGTCAAAGGTTAGAACAATGCTTGGCACAAAGTAAATGCCCATTGATTGAGTTGCTTATAATACATAGTGTCCATTCTCAAGTGCCTTACAATCAGTCTGGCAAACAAGACTTATACAAATATTTCTGCAAACTCTCCTCTGCTAGGTGCCAAATGAGTAGTAGAGACAATGTGTTATTGGCCTTCAGAGGCTATCAAGTGGGAGAATGGAGATGCTTTGAATTTTTGATCTGTATTTTTGAGCATGAAAAACAAAACATATTGAAAACTCCCCAGTACATAAAGGCAGTTTCCTTTCACTGACTCAGCAAATCAGTTCCATAAAGACTTATAGCTAGTATAATGGTGGGGCAATGCCAGTTTTTGCTCAGTCATAGAACAAGGTGGGAAGTAGGTATATTTACTTTTCCCAAGGAGATAGGAAGTGTGGTTGTTACCATGGAAAAGAGGACTATAATTAGTGTCAGGAAACCAGGATTTGAATCCTGACTCTGACCACTCATTAATTAACAATGGACAAAACTAACATTTTAGAAAATGATTGTCAAAAATTGTTTTTACATGTATGTAATTAGGAAAAAATAAAATATTTCTTAAAAACCCAGTAGGCAAAACTCTTAACTTCTTTGAACTCTCAGTTTTCTTACCTACTTTAAAGTTTTAATGAAAAAGGTAAGGTACTTTGTAAACTTCTTAAAGCACATTATAAAAGTGAGCTGTGATAATGGTAATAATGGTGAATATTATAGGTATGATTTTGTCTGGGAAAATAAAGCCATAGTAACTTTTACCCCCCTAAACTTTACAAACTTTTGTGACATTCTCTTTATTATATTATTATATTGTTCAGAAAAAATGCTGCTTTGTGCACAATTTTCTGAAGATATAAGATTTTAGACAATTTAAAAAATTTGTTTCATTGAAGGAGTCATGTGAAAAGGACAAACAGCTACGAGAACTTTCTGCTACTCGGGAACGGGAGATACAGCAGTTAGATTCAGAACTGAATTCAACTCGTGTACAGCTCAACATGGTTCAACAAGAGTAAGAGGAAAAATAAGTTTTTTTTTTCTAAGATAAAATGCTATTTTTTTCCATTCAGTTTCATTAAAAATTTTGTTTTAAGCATGGAAATGAACATTTTGACACACAGTTAATGTGGTCATGGAAACTTTGTAGATAAATAATAAGGTTAAAGGGTTTGAGAAAAATGATGACTTGGTGTTTAGTTACCTAATATTTCTTAAAATATGGTGATCTAAAACACAATAGGGTATATATAGGGGAGTATTTATTCCCTTTCTGGTATACTTCTTTCCAAAGGACTTTCAGCTCTCTTTAGCTAAAAGAGGGTAGCTAAAGACTATCTTGAGATTCAAGATCACTTGGGATTGAAAGATAAACAAAGACAACCGAAGGGTAGGGGTAAAATCTACAAGGGAGTAAAATTGGAAGTAGGATAGAAATATAAGACATCATGATGCAATTATCTAGCACCTTTGGCCAGTTTGCAAACAAAGATCAAATGTCAAATATTTGAAAATTAATAAGTATTACAGTTTTTAAAAAGATATATAAGAAAAAATGACAGGTTTATATCAACCAAAATTTGTCAAATACTACTTGTAAAGTACTATGGAAAGAGGAAAAGGCGATAGTTGGTAGAATTTAGCCTCAAAGGGTCTGTAATTTAATGGGACTGAGGAGACAAACATATATATGAAAATTTTAATAAAATATGTATAACCCTTCCTTTCTACTATGGTATCTCTGTTATTTTTAATGATAGGAACAATGGAATACTTTTTAACCAGTTCTAGTTTGTGATAAAAGAAGACATATAGTACCCTGATATAAATTTAAAAAATATATTACAATATATTACTTTAAAAGCCAAGTTAGAAGATTTTAGAAAAAATAACCTCTTGTATAAGATTGTTAATCTCTGCTACAAAGTATATCTGCCAGTTTGGCCCTACAAATGAGTAATAGGTCCATGAGATGATGAATCATTTAAACCAAGCAAGCAGGTAAACACTTGTTGAACACCTATTGTGTACCAGGCACTGTGCCAGGTGCCATAAAGTTTTGAATTAGAAGGAAGATCAGAGAGGAGAAACCCTTTTTGGAACCACATGGAATGGAGAGATATCCTTGGATGAAGTGAGCTTAGGTCCTAGTTTTGGGATGGTTACTAGATCTGATGCCAGTGTGGGATATAAGTGAAGAGGAGACTGGTCTCTCATCCCCAAGAGCAGAATCAATTCAGATAATTTTGTTAGAAGAATTAGCTTCAGGCATACTTGAATGAGATTCAGAGAAATTGATTGAATCAAGAGAAAGAACTTCTCTCTAAGGATAAATAATCCCTGAAAAGACAAAAAGAAATAGTTGTACAAAGGAAAAAAGAAAATCTTCTCTAAGAGACTTGTGTGGAACTGAGATTTTAAAAATGTATCAAATAAGATTGAAGTAAGGGCAGGTAACAGAATAAAGAAGATGTAAGCAAATGGTGGATTACTACAAAAGCATGGAAGAAAAAAGCTTTCACTCAACTAGCATAGCATTTGGATACTCAGGGTCATCTCTACACTGTGAGAAAGGATTGTAGGAATACTTTACAGGAATTCCTCTTATAGAGCTCTGAAGAAAATCTTTGTAATTGTCTGAAAGGATGAAATACTATTTTTAAGGAGAAAGTAAAGGAAGGGAGAAAATGGGGAGAGGTGGAAGAAATTGTATCCTTCCCCTTCACCAGCTGGGAACAAGGAACCCAAGAAATAGAAGGTAGGGAGAGAACAGCAGATAGTGTTTTGCTGACACAAAAGAATAGCAACATCTATCATACAGAAGGGGCCCTTACTGGAGACCAACAAGACACAAAGAATTTGAATGTCTAGGAAGACTAGGAAATTCTAATAGGCATGGGTAAAACAGAGAAATGTTGCCATACTTAGACCTAGAAAAGACCTAGAGAATTGTAAACTGGCCTGTGATGTCAATCTTAAAATTAGGAACAAAACTGGTGGTCAAAGAAAATGAGCAGTTGAAACTATTAGAGGGGTGAGGTAGAAGAAGAAAGATTCTGAGGGATTTATGGAAAAGAACGCTACCTACATTCAGAGGAAGAATTATAGGAGTGGAAACAGAAGAAAAACAACTGCTTGAACACATGGGTTGAGGTGGACATGATTGGGGATGTAGACTCGAAACTACCACACCAATGCAACTATCAACAATTTGGAAATAGGTCTTGATCAATGACACATGTTAAAACCAGTGGAAAATACGCATCAGCCATGGGGGAGGGGAGCTCGGGGAGTGAAGGGGAAAGTAAGAGCATGAATTATGTAACCATGTTAACTTTTCTAAAAAATAAATATTAATAAATGTTTAAAAAAAAGGATTAGTTAAAAGTAACCTTTATTGTGTGTGCTATATTTTCTTAGCACTAATTATTATATAATGTTTTTTTTGAGAAATGGAATTTCAATTATTTTCTGGCATATTTGCTTTTGTTTACCAAAGACCATTAGTAAATGTTAGCACAGAAACCTCACGTGATATTTTTACTATGAATGAAGATATCTATTCACAACTGGGTCTTCTCTCCCTTTCCCAAATCAGTGAATTTTCTGGAAGAACTTGTGCTTAATTTGTAAAGTCTAGAAGAACTGTGAAAATCTTTCGTTAGCTACTGATCTCTCTTACAGTCTGAGAAAAACTAAGATGGATCTTGAGGATGTCAGGACCAGATCAGCTACAGCCCTTTTGGCTGCTGAGGACGAAATACTTCATCTAAGGTTGCAGTAAGAAAAAAACTGCCTCGGCTATATTTGGTGGTGGCCTGTTGATTAATCTTTGCTTTGCCAATTCTTGCCAATTCTATTTCTGTTTTTCATTATTCTCTTATCATATGGGATAATGGTCAAACTTACTAATCAAATGATAGAGGAGAAGAAATCTTTAAAAAAGCAATAAAAATTGTTTAATCATAGGTTAGGTGACTATGTATCAAGCAAAGAAGTTTTTCTTCCCCTTTTTATTTCTGTTCCTGACCCTGAGATATTGCAGAGTTTTAGCCATCAGTAAGAAATTTTAAAAAATTCAAATATGGATTAATGATTTCAGTTGTGTAGAGAACTGATGATGCAGATGAGGAACTCTTCTATAACTTCATTTTAGGCAATTTTTATTTCTCTTTCCACTAGAGGAAAGCTTTCTTTAATTGCTGTCTCATAAGTTGTCTGGTCTGATTTTTCTGATTGTAATCCCTAAGTGATGAAGATCTTGATAATTTGCATCCCTTTCATCTAGGTATTTAGTAATTTTGTTCTCTTCTTGTATTGCTATTCTTGAATTGTGTCAGTTAAGTTTTTAAAATGGGTTCTTTGAAACCATTCAAAGTATTTTTCCAGATAAAAAATAATTCATTTGAGAAATTATAAAGTTTTCAAGATCTTCAGTACTTATTAGTTCATGCCTAAGATGTATATATGTATATATATATATATATATATATATATATAAGATTAAAATATATTTGAGGGTAAAAGCATGCATTTCTTTCCTCCAACCCCCTTTCATTAATTTTGATAAAGTCCTAATAGATTTTTAGAGGCCAAATTCTTTCACATCTTGTCTAATCTAGACAATTGAAAACATATTTTTTACTCTATAAGGACTTCTAGTTGCCCTTACACTGTTCTGACATGACACCAACGACCTAGGTGAGTATCATCTGTAGGAAAAAAAGAGTTATGCATTCTGAGTCAATAGATATAGAATGACATTCTGACACCTGGGTTTCTTTGCATTAATAAACTTTCTCATTGCTCCTTTGTATTTTCATGGAACTTTTGCTACTGAAAAAAGGGATCTGATAGTGGAGCAGGTGCCATGTTAAGCATGAATGCTATTGCTCATTGAATTTTTTCTTCTCTTGTGATTAAGACTCAAGACTCTTCAATCCCAGGAGGAGGCCCGCAAACGTAGCTTTGACATGCTAACTGACTATGAACGCCAACTTCGGAATCTGAAAGATGAGATTGCTGTCCTGACTGCAGAAAAATCTGCCCTCCAGAACAGGTCTGTGATCTAGCCTGAGACACATGCTTCCAAATTCTCTCATTATAGAAAATATTTCCAAATGAGATTTTAATGTTAGAGAGAAAATATGGAATGATGATGGGACCTGAAGTCAAGAGAAACCTGGGTTGGAATCCTAGCTCTTTCCATTTACATTAGGACCTTGTGCAAGTTGCAGCTTCTCTAAGCCCCAATTTCTAATAAATGGGGATAATAATATTACCACTTCTCTCAAAGTTGTTGTAAGGAAAGTGCTTTGTAAATCAAAAGATTCTGTAAATTTGTTATCATTACGTAAATGAAATATCTTTTTGTTACCACATTGATGGAGGACTGTCTTTTGGGTGGAAACAAAGAAAGTTATGTTTTTCTAATATTATAATATTATGTAACTCAAACAAATAATAAAAGATCGTCTTCTTCTACATTCTTCTACAGGATTTTTGCACTTAGACAACATTCTTGCACTGAGTTCTGGGTCTTGCTGGCACCACCAGCCAGAGGGTATTAGGGAGGCCTATGGCACTACAGTGGGAAGTATATGAAGACAGAAATTGTGGGCAGGGGTTTCTTTATACTTGGGAACATATATTTTGTATGTTTAGGAAGCCTAGGAATTTATTAAAGTCCCAAAGGCATGGGTGAAGAAGACAAATGCCTACCAAGGGAATTTTATGCCAATATTGAAGCTATAGGAAACAAGTCAGAATTATATTTTGAGAAAACTCGTGACCTGAAGTCACACTTGAAAGCCTGAACTCATAATGCAAGGAGGCCTTTGTCTGGTGGGTTCCCATTTCCCAAGGCCTTTGGGCCATATAGGGGGACTTTTTGGTGGGGTTTTGGGGCCAATTCTATAAAAGGGGTGACCTTCTGGCCATATTTCTTGTAGGATCCTATCCTTTCTAGATCTGAGCAATTTCTTTCCCTCTCTTTGCGTTATGTCTTTTTCCCTCGTCCTCTTAGAAACTTAAGCAAAATCGTTCATTCCTTAGTCTAGCATTCAAGGTCCCTGACAGTCTGTCACCAACTCATGTTTGTAGCTGGATCCTAATACCATTCCACTTTATGACTTCTACACTCTAGACTAACTAGATACTCATTGAATCATGAAGACACCTCAGGCTTCCTGTCCCCATGCCTTTGTGCTCATCCCTTTCCTCCTGCCTAGAATGCTCTTCCTTTCCCTCTCCATTACTTCCCTTCCTCTTCTCTTGTTGAAATGTTCCTCAACCTTCCACACCAACTCCATGAAACCTGCCCTCCTCTTCCCTCAATAAGAGCTGAACTTTTGCCCTAAAGAACTCTCACTGTCCCTTGTCTGCTCTTCTTAAATGCACTCATTTTATTTTGTGCTGTAATTATTTTACAGGTCTTATGTCCCCTAATGGTGATAACAGCTCTCATTTATAGAGCGCTTTAAAATTTGCAAAACATTTCCCCCCTTAATAACCCTGTGAAGATAAGTAATGCAAATATTATTACGGTCACAAGGACTCAAACCACACTCTTCCAATGCCAGATCTAGTGCTCCTGCCCCAATGGCCCGTATTCCAGAGAGACTATACATTCTTTAAGAGCAAGGCCTAGTTCTTAATCTTGTTTTCATCTGTGCTTTGTGTCACTGAACGAACATTTAAGAAATGTTTGTGGAATTGAATTCAGGTATAGTCAAATGAAATGGGCATTGTGAGCCCCAAGTAAGCTGTCTGGTTTTGGCTCATTTTATTCAACAAACTCCATTCCTCTTCTGGCTCTTTATACTTCTTTTTGGTTCCTGTGAAGATTGAAAAGAAAAACTACCTGACTCTCTGATCTCTTTTGAAAAAACTTTATTCAAAGAAAAAAAAAACCCACTGGGAGTTCCTTAGCTGAAATGAATTACAGACCCAGCTCCTCTGAATCTTCTCAGTCAAAGGCCTCTCCCAAGCACAGGATTGGTCCTTATATAGACCAATCCTGTGCCTGGAAATAGGGGTGTGTGGACTCTTCCCTGCATGGGATTGGTCCTTCGTTGGACCAATCCCATGCCAGAAAATTGGGGGGAACATGGTCCTTCTCCTAGCATGAGATTTGGTCCATTCAAGGGCAAGTAGAAGGGGGACCCCTGAGGCATACTGAGGGATGCAGTCTCCCCCTATTCCCCCTACCCCCCATAACATTTAGAAACACCCTGAATCCCCACTTTCATCTGTGCTATGGTTTCTCATCTTCTTCTTTATCCTCTATTATTGACACTTTCCATACCATTTGTTCCCCACAGGAACGCATCCCTGTTTCTGGTTCCATTTCTTCAAAGCTAGCCCACCGAATACACTTAGTTGTGGCAAGATATCCCTGCATGCTAATAGCAAAATGGCATTTTGGGGGATGTTCCAGGATATCTGAACAGGAGCAATGTGAAGACAAACAATTCTTTAACTGAAGGAACACCCTAATGCTGGGACATGTAAACAAATAAAATCGTCTCTTTGGATCAGAGTTTTCAGAAGGCTCTTATCAAAATGCGTGTTCATGTGTGGGGCTGATGCTGTTTACACTGATAGAAAGGTTCAGGCTATTTTCTGAACTGTGAACACTTAGGTAGAATCTAATATGTAGAGAAGGTGGAATGGTAGAGCAGAAAGTGCACTAGATTTTGAATGAGAGGACCTGAGTTTAAAAGCCCCGCTCTCCCTGTGGGACAAGAGGGAAATCACTTACTCTCTCTGCCTCTCCATTTCTTTATCTCAAAAACAAGGAGTTTGGACTAGATGGCTTCTAAAGCCCTGCCCACATCGAACTCTATGATCCTGCGTATAAGGAGAAGGAGCTGGGGCTCATAGCACAACCTGCTGCTGACTGAGAGTTTTAAAATGCTTTTCATTCCTTTTCTCTAGTAGATGCTCTAGGAGCCCTTCTCCTTGCCGGACCAGCTATCCCAGCAGGCCCGACAGTCCTGTTAAGAAAGAGAAGCCCTCGTTAGAAACATCTATAGCAATTCCAACCAACAAGATGACAAGCAATGCCACTCGCAAAGCTTGTCTCTTGGACCGTTTTAGTGATGCATATGCTTATGCCCGCCTGGAAGCTCAGAACTTGCTCAAGCAATACATTGATCGTTTGGAAACAATACAGAGGATCATCTATATTGCCACAGTGGTATGACCTAAAATTACTGTGATACTGATGTCTTTGGTGATTGTTTGCACATAGTTTGGTATTTACTAATAGGGTTTGGAAAGGCTATAGTAGATCATTAATTTATTAAAGAAATTCCTCCCTCCCTACCTCTTTTCCTTCCTTCCTTCCTTCCTTCCTTCCTTCCTTCCTTCCTTCCTTCCTTCCTTCCTTCCTTCCTTCCTTCCTTCCTTTTTTCCTTCCTTCCTTCCTTCCTATCTTCTTTCCTCCCACCCTCCCTTCCTTTTTCCTTCCCTTCCTCCTTCCCTTCCTTTCTCCCTCCCTCCCCATGATGTATTTATTTATATATATTTGCACATGTGTATATAATGATGTGCACACACATGCTATATATAATTCTGTAAAATTTTAGTACTATAAGAAACTTGATATTATTTAGTCGTCCAACCTATTCATTATACAAATGAGGAAATAAAACCAGAAAGATCAAATGACTTGGTCAAAGTCACAGTGAATTAATAGTAGAACCATATGATTTCCTGATCTTTCTTGCCCAATAGTATGATGCTTCTTTGGGTTCACCAAATCAGCTACCATGATTAGGCAAATGCTTTTAGAATTTAAATGATTTATTTCTCTATTTCCATGCACCATGCTAAATTATTGACAAACATAGACTTTAGATTACTGTCAGCTGACTTGAAAACTATTCAATTTCTTAGCCTTTTTATTTGTGCACTTTTTGATTCAAGGACAGAGACTCTGTTGAAACCCTTAAAATTTCTTCCCATACCAAAACTTCTATCTTAACATCTTAGGTCAACAGGAAACCAAAAAAGTATTTTGTTTTAATCATGGTTGTTTTGTAGTCCCTGCTTTAACATCCCTTTCACTAAGTAAAAATATGGCATTTTTTTTTAATGTTCAGGAGTCTTTCCATGTAGCCAAGCTGGCATTCATACACTTCAAAGTACATGTGAAGAAGTGTTTAACACCCAGTCATGGGGGCCCAGAAGCTCTTGAGAATGCTGTCATGGATTACACAGCTGACCATCTTGATTTATATGATGTTCAACACAGTGTTAATGTAAGTACCAGATATTTTAAAAATAATGAATGTACTCTGTTAATGAGTTGTTGGCTAGAATATAATCTATGCCACTATAAGTTTATTTTATTTTTATACCATACCTCTATTTGTAAATATCTACTTTATTGCTATAGTTATAACATATACATATATATATATTAAACATATATATATATACATATATATGGAGAGAGAGAGAGAGAGAGAGAGAGAGAGAGAGAGAGAGAGAAGAGAAGAGAAGAGAAGAGAAGAGAAGAGAAGAGAAGAGAAGAGAAGAGAAGAGAAGAGAAGAGAAGAGTTGAGTTACATGCTTGCTGGGCGTTTATTGACTTTGGCTTCTTTAGAAGTTTTATTGGACTAAGTTGACCATACTACCATATTTTGTGTTCTTAAGATAAGCTATGAACAAGATATCTCCAGTATAGGTAAATCTTGAATTTGCTTAGAATGGCAAAATAAAGGTAAGAAAAAAGCCACTCATTTGTATTCTTCATTTTGCATTGCTTAGGCTGGCACTGTACATTTTATATTTCCTTTTGGGATCTCTCCTCTTCTTGCTTCTTTGTTTCTATTATTGTCCTTCCTTCTTTATGCCTTATTGCAGGAGTAGGCAATAGTAAAGATGTAATTTCCATTCTTTTTCTAAATGCATTTTTTCTTCTCTTTTCACAATGGCCCACCCAAATCCATTTTTCTCATCTCCCACATATATAAAAGCTTTAGGAGGTCCTAATTTCTTGTCACAAATGAATAATGTCTTTTATATTTTCAGGATGTGATTTGTGCCATGAATATGAACCCCAAGATTTCTTTTCCACCTCAAGTTGACTATAAGCTCATCGACTGCTTCATCAGGGAGATGTGTTATATTGCATTTGCAATGCAGACTTTGGAGCCTCCCCTAGACATTGCATTTGGTGCTGATGGAGAGGTTTTTAATGATTGCAAGTAAGAAAACTTATCTATAGAAATAAAAGCTAAAAAAAATCTTACAAATCAGCTAGAGTGTAGCTTCTGAGTCTACGTGGGGCTGCCCCCAACTTTGGGAAAATGTTATCCTGGAGAAAGAACATTGACAATGGAGTCAGAAGTCATAGCTTGACCCCTAGATGTGGCTGCTGCCTCCTTATCACTGTTATTACAGTAATAATTATGATAATGAATACTATTATAAGCCTCTTCATTTTGAACAGTTTTCTCCTTATTAAATGGGATTCAGTTGTAGTGTAAGTACAACTCATTAGGATATAGTGTGGGTTAATGGATACATGATTGAAGAATCTTAGAAAAAAGGTGCCATATAAATTCATAATTGTATTACTGAATATTTATGGTATCATAATCATATCAGAACACTGATTCCGCAATCTTTCCAAATTTTGAATTATCTATTTCAGTTTGATATTAGTTTCCCTCTAAAAGTTCCCCATGGTGGGCTTTTCTTTCTAATGATTAGAAATTAAAATTAATTTTGTCTTTTAAAAATCTGACTAATAACACTTAAATCTCACCTCTCCATATAAATGTGATCTCTAAATTGTAACCAAAGCAGAATTGGGAATCACAGCTCTAGGCTTTGTTTGGTTTTTAGGGTTTTGCTGACCTTTAATGGCTACTCAATAGCCACATATGGTCATAAGAGGAGAATAATAAGTACTTTCCTACACCAAATACAATGTACAGTTGTTACAATATTACACTAATATTATATAGTATTACAATAATAATGGATTTTATTATATCTCATCATATCTCATGTTTTCTAGCTGCTGTCATTGCTACTCTTAGTCTTTCAATCAATATCTAGGTTTCAGATAATTTTTCTCTAGTTTCTTTTGCAAGATATTTAATGAAATTTTCCTCATTCCTTTTGTATATATCTCTCCATAGGAGAATTTGCCACTAGAAATCATTGGCAAATTTTAGAACCACAAAATTGTGGAGTACTAAAATTACAAAGGGATTGCAGAGGTCATGCAGTCTAACATTTCTCTCAGGGAAGAATCCCTGACAGATTAAGTATATCTAATGAAATAAAACTCCCTGGCATGTAACTTAGACTAGGACACCATTAGACATAGCTGTCCATTAGAAAAGTTTTCCTGTATGATCAGCCTTTTTCTGCTGTTAGTAACTTTCTCCCAATGGTCCTGGCTTAGCCCTCAGAAGCCAAGGAGATATCAATGCATTTTATCTTGTTTCTCTCTGTTTTCTCTTCTTTAAGCCAAAATGTATGTCTTTATCTGAACTATTTCTCAGTGATTCTTTAAAATTTGCTCACCATCCCAGTCATTCTAATGTGTACATGCTCCAGTTAATTGTCCCTACCAGTTCATGATACCTCAGATCTGGTACATCCAGGACAGAACTTACTTGTGCTATTTGCTTTACTTTAAAATCTAGTCCCATTATGGTAATTACAAATGAAGTTAGAATCAAAAGTGACTGGTGGTGATCCACTATGGATTCATTCTGGCTTCACATTATTCTCAGCTTGTCTATCTTCACTCTGATAAAATTCTCATCTATGTTTAAAACAGGTATCGCCGCAGCTGTGACTCTGATTTCACGGCTCCCTTGGTCGTCTATCACGTGTGGCCGGCTCTGATGGAGAACGACGCTGTCATCATGAAGGGAGAAGTCGTCACCACGAGAGGGGCTTTTGTACGGAGTCATTATGGAATGGAAACTCATCAAAACTGTTTTCCTCACAGATTCCTGACAGTTTTTATAACCAAACGCCACACGATCCATTGATTCCACAAAGAATTTCATAAAAACAATCATTTGAAAAGGTTTCACATAAAGGGGAGAAGGAAGTGTACGGTCCAGTGGGTAGGCTCGAGGAGAACTAAGTCTGTTCTTTGGCTCTGCCGCAGATTTAACAGGTTTTCCTGGGCAGTAAGCTTCCTAATGGGAGAAGTAATATTTATTTACCTTCACCCTCTCTGGAAATTATGTTGTGAAGTTATAGGGGCAAAATCCTTTATTCCATTCCATCATGGAGACCCTGTGGAGTCCTACAACATTTCAAATTTTCAATCAATCTTAAGGATTTTGCTCAAATCCTTATATCCTTTCATTGGAAGTCATAATGAACCTGATCTCCTCCCTACTCATTTTTAGGGAGGAGAGGTGAGGACTTGAAACTAGTGTTCCTCATGGATGCGTTGCTTCCCTATGCATAAGCATCCTGCCCTGTGTATGACTTCCACATTTTGTCCCCAAATGGGGTTTAGTTGGGAGAACATTGAGGGGTTTCAATAGTGGTTGTGGATGCATGACTATATTCTGTATAATGTTCATCATATAACTTATATATCACTGCTTCCTGTAGTGGAGAGTAACATTCTACTCCCAGTCACTATATAAGAGCCTGGAGGCAAACAGAATAGCCTCTGCTTTCTCTTTCCTTTGAGCTGGGGAATGGGGAAGGTAATGACCAGAAGTCTATCTAGAGACCAAGAGGAGAATTAAACCCAACAAGTTTCTTTTGCATAATTTCAATTTTGTAATGAATTAAAAGGAATTTATGCAGCACAGTACAGGCAAAATCCCATTATAATGAATAACATCATAGTAAAGAGTTCTAGATGACAAAACTATTTCCATGTTTCAGTTCAGAAATAGCAATGACATTTTGTTGAAATGATTACAAAAATCTTCATTCACTGAAAGACAAGACAAAAAAAATGTTCTTTTCCGTTCCTGCCCATGAAATAATCACTTCTTGTATTAAAACACCCATTTGCATTGCAGCAGGAATCAGAGGATAGTATTTTATAGCTATAGGAAACAAAAGTGTTGTCCATCAGGGTTAAGATCAGTAATAATTGGGTCCAAAGCTATCCCCATACATATGACCTTTTTTATTTCTGTTTTTAGATTCAGTGGTCACCTGCGACAACCACCATCCGCAGTAGAAGCAGGAGCTTAAGCCCTAGTCGTTACCACAGCAGTATGGCTAGAAGTGAGGTATTTATCAATTTAATGATCTTGAATTCTATGAATCACATTTTTATCTTGAGGAGGCAGTAATTATCATTCCTCTAACAGTTCCTTATAGGAAAATTAATGGCTATATTGATCTGAATATAGGTTAGACTTTCTCCATATCTGGTTTGTAAGAAAACCCTGTGTTCATTATCTTATTCCTTATTTATTTTTTCATTTTTATCATTAACTGTACTCTTTATGACAAAGACCCCCAAATGGCAAAAATTAGTAAAACATTTTATTTGAATTAAAGGAAATTTAAAATAATACATCTCACTGTGAAACATACTTTTATATAATAATTTTCAATTTTTCTATAATGTAGTTTTCAGTTTTATGCGCCCATATGTATCTATGTGTTCTTTTCCTATATTTCCATACATATTTTCACAATATTCTCATGTTAGGGTTGCAGTCTACATTTAGGAAAAAAAATCTATATTTGGATCAATATGATGCCCATCTATGTGTAGAATGATGATTTGCTAGCATAGCATGAGGCAGCTTGGAACTGCAAAGAAAGTACTGACTCAGGATTCTAAGGATCAATATTCATGTTCTGCTTTTGACACTATCTGCATAACTCAGAAAAGCCATTTAACTTCCCAGGGCCTCAGTTAACTTTTCTGTAAAATAAAGGTGTTGTACCAGATGATCTTTGAGGTCCCACTAGAGCTGTTGATGAATCACCAGGCTTCATGGGGGGGTGGTGGGGGGGGGGGTAGCATTTGAGCTGGGTTTTATATAGAGAAAAATATTTCAACAAACGAAAATATGGGAAGTGTGTGTTCCAGATAAGAGGTGGTAGGAAAGGGTAGTAAAGACCAATTAGTAGTATGGCTTGTCTGGAACCTACAATTGTATTAAGGATGGCAGAAATAGAAAGGAAGGCTGGAACAGTAAATGGGAGGCAAATTGTGGAGGCTAGGGTCAGAGTTTAAAGTGCCTGATATAGGAGTGTGTATTGAATTCCTTAGGCAATGGGGAGCTACCCATGAAAGCTTTTGAGCAGAATGATTGATCAACCCTGTACAGTGGGAAGATTACTTTGGCAGGTATGTGAAGGGTAGGTTGGAAGGAGGGAGAGATCTAAGGAAGAAAGACCAGAGGAGAAGCTATAGAAATAGTCTGAGTGAGAAGTTATAAAGGGGAAGTAGGGTCCTGGCAGTGTGCCTAGACTTTGATCACCATATACAGCAACTAAAGGAGGAATAGAGAAAGTCAAAGAAGATTATTTGAGATTTTGCTCCTCTGTATCTTGGAGGATGATGGTACTATCAACAGGAATATTGTTGTTTATTCTTTTATAGAAAATAGTTTATGTCTAGAAAGAATCAGATTTACTCTCCTTCCCCATTAGATTTTAATACTCTTTGTTCTAATATTTGAATGAAAATCACACATAAAGTAGAGATTATGTGATTGTAGGTTCACTTGGTTCTAGTTCATTAGTTCCAGATTCTTCTTTAACTTGCTTATGTGAATCTGGAAAAAGATCTAAATAATCCTGCTTTTTCTATACTTTGATATTATGTATCTTTTTAACAGATAATAAAGCAACTTAATAATAGCTAGCATTTATATAGTTCTTCATTTTGCAAAGCACTTTATCTTACGTGATTTTTATTATTATCCCCATAGGGCAAGTGTTATTATCTCATTTTACAAATGAAGGAACTCACTTGCTTAGGGTCACGTAGCTAGTTAAAGGTCTGAGGTCACATTCGAACCCAGGTCTTCCTGATTCCAACTCCACTGATCTATTCTCTGTGTCCTTGAGCTGCCTCAAACTATGACAAACTAACATTAATTCCCAGTTTTAAAAATTATTATTATTATATTCTTATAAAGTCTAATAAGAGCTACAATTGACAAACAACTTCAAAACAAAAAAAATTAATTCTTAGGTGCCCTGAAGGTAGTCACTATTTAGCCTAGTATTAAGGGGAAAAAAGAATAACTTTGTTATGAGCTTATATATCTGATCTTTTCTTCTTCTTCTATGTTTTGTAGGCACCAAGAAAGCGAAGCCCTTCTCCAGAAAGGACTACACATTCAAGTAAGTGGAGATTAGTTTAGGTAGATTAAAAAATTCAAACTCTTCATAGTTCTTTCAGCCTTTCAAATGTGTCTTCTCTGATGGATGACCCACCACGGTTGGATATCTCAGAGATATTGATGTTCCTGGTTGATGTAGGCAAGCTCTTAAAAGGCAGAACTCAGGAAACTTGGATTCAAATCTTGGCTCCACCACTCACTTACTTATTAGCTGGGGGCCTTAGGACTCAGTTTTTGGGGTTACATGATAAACAGGATGTAAAAACACTTTGGAGACCATACAGTGCAACGTAAATGTAGGTGGTATTTCCATGCCTTTCGCTCTTGACTGTTTGCTAAGGACGTGGAAGCGGACAATCCTGCCCATCCTTTAGGGTGCTTTAGTGTTCTCTAAGAAATAAAGAGCCTTCAGCAAAGGTAGCCTGGTCACTCCTCTGGGAAAAGCTAAAAAGTTTCACCGCTACAAACCTTGTCTGCCCTTCTTGCATTTCAAGCCATGCTCAGAGAAATGGAAAGGAAGTGACAGCTCTGACCCACGTATGTTTTTCTCCACTAGGGTTTTAAGTTGACTGTGGAAGTATTGCTTTGCTCCTGTACATCTGGACAAATGAGCTTCAGTGGTGCTTCCATCTGTTCTAAGAGTTCTTCAAGCCTCACTTAAGGGAATGGGAATATCAATTCTGTATCCCTCTAAGGGGAGAGTTAATTTTTTGGGAGCTTAGTGTGTTTTGATAACTAGATATATTGCTTTCAATATCTTTTAAAAAGATTTAATTTAATTAGTTTGACAAAAATGTGTAAATGTTTATGATCATATTTGTTTGATGTAAGGCTTATCCCAATTGGAATGTTTCCATCCTCATATACCATACTGTATTTTAGCAAACTCTAGAAACAAAGTTAAAAACATTTTAATTCATTGATGTTTAGCCAAAGCTAAAACAACAGGACATTTAATTTCACAGTCTTTTTGTCAGCATCACACATGATCAGCATAATTTTAATTTTAAAACAATTATTGTCATATATGGTGCTTTTTTTGTTTTGTTTTGTTTTGTTTTACCTTTGCGGGAGACAGCATCATCTTGGACTGTGAAAACTTCTATTCTAGCCATAGGGTTAATTATCTGTTTTAAATGTGAAAAGGTTTTAACTAAGGGATTACTGTTACTTTGCTTCTGTGGGCCTTCCACCCCAAATTATAAATACCAGGTCATGAGAATTTACTTATTAAATTTTGACTGTCATTGAGTGCTCATCAGCCCTTCTTTATCTTTTGGAATTACTTTGCTCTGTGTCAATGTATACATGAAGTTTGACATGCTTGATATGTGCTCATTCATGTTTCCATTTAAATGTACATAAAATGTAATTACATTTGAATGAAATCATCCCAACTCCTAAAATCTTGTAAATTACTTCCTCCTTCCCTAGTCAGCTTTTCCTTTATTTGCTGAATAAATAAAATAATTAAAAAAACAAGTTTATAGATGATTGCCTCCTTGGGAACTGATTTTATTCTTTACCCTCTTCACCTACAGACTCAACCTTGAACATAAGCAATAGTTGACCATTTGGGCCCGTGTGTTTTTACAGAGGAATATAGCACTTGTTGCAACAGCTCAAGAAATGGGTTTATTAAATCTATTTTCAAACAAATAGATGATGGTGAAAACTCCTTTTAAGAAATCTTGCTAGCTATACCCTGCTGAGCAAATGGTGAAGGAGTGAGGTTCTTCTCTGCCCCAGTTGTAGTGATTTATCACTTCCATCAGGTGTCATGTTGATATTTTTTCCTCCCTCTTAGTGTTTGTATATTACAATTGCTATGAAACAGCCTCAGAATAGAAAGAATAATGAGGTAGGACTCAGAAGACTGGGGCTCCGCTTGGCTCCTGACTTATAGAACTCATGGTGAGTGAAGGAATCGGGGTCTGTTCCTATCGAGAGATAGGACAACTGCTCCAGTCTCCAAACTCATCCAGCAAAGTCCTCCAAAGCTTAGCCTCTTTGGGCCTCACCTTACTAATTTATGAAATTATAATTAGGCTTGGTGATCTCTATAGTTACTTCTAGACCTCAAATATTCTTTTTTTTGAAAATTTATTATTATTTACTTAGAATACTTTTCCCACCTCTCTTCCCTCTCCCCTCCTAGAGCTGACAAGCAATTCCACTGGGTTATATATGTATCATGTTCAAAACCTATTTCCATGTTATTCATATTTGCAGTAGAGTGATCTTTTAACATCAAAACCCCAAATCACATCCCCTTCGAACAATGTGATCGATCATATATTTTTCTTCTGCATTTCTGCTCCCACAGTTCTTTCTCTGAACGTGGATAGCTTCTTTCTCATAAATCCTCAGAATTGTCCTGGATCATCGCATTGCTGCTAGTAGAAAAACACCTCATATTCTGATTCTGATTCTAATAGTTCTTTTGAAGATCCCATTGCGCGCATGCGCACACGTGCACACACACACAATCCAGCCAATACCAGGGGTTTCTTCTGTGAGCTTATTTATTAACATGTTTGGGAAAGAGCTATATCCATCCCAATTTATATGCACTTTACTCTACAACTGGTAGTTTAGGGCTCCTAAAAGTCTTCAAATCTGTTGAACTATGTTATAACCGAATTGGCAGACCACAATTTTCGAAAAGAACTCTGTGAAATTCCATATGACTAAATCAGGCAGACTCATCGCAGCAAGGTTGGTCTTATTTCATCATCATTATACCTTAGTCTTAGGAACAGTGAAAATGAAAGGCTCATTTCTTGTAGTTTAGGGTGAATGCTTGTTTCCACATCATTGGCAAACCCTCTGATAGTACAATTCAGACAAATTGTGTTTCTGTTAAAACAGGTTGTTTGTAAAGTTCTTTCCTTTCACATGAGAAAGGCCCTTCACACATCAAACACCTATTAGGCTCTGGGATCTAGTTTGATTCTGAATGTCAATGAATCTGATTATCTGTTGCTGGAATCATCAAGAGGTTTCAACTAAAGACTGAATTTGTAATATAAGCCAAGTTAGTGTTCAGATGAGAACACTAAATATTATGTAATTGTTACAGTCAAAGTTTTCCCAACTGTACTTAGGACCCCCCCATACAAATATGACATTGTCCTCATTTTATAGATTAGGAAAACGGATTTGGAAAGATTAAGAGACTACTTCAAAATAGCAAAGGTTATTGAGAAACAGGATTTCCTGACTCCTAATCCAAAATTCTTTTTACGATGCCACATTACTAATATTCAGCCTTCAATATGGATGCAAATATTTAAGAGAACATGGATATACATGAAGTGGTGCACTCAGAATGGAGGACAACATACTATAACTCACTGTAAAGAGAATTTTTGTTCACCATGTAGAATGAAACATAATAATTAGAACAAGGGAAGGCTAATGCTTTAGAATGACCTCAGCTTACTTGCTATTCCTCAGCTTTGACCTTCTACCTCCACCTGTCCTCCTTTCTATAGGCTGTCTCTTATACCTTGATGTACTCCCTCCTCACCAGGGCTTTTTAGAATCCTTTGCTTTCTTCATACTCATATGCTGCTTCCTATGGTAAATCTTTCTGATCCCTTAATATTTTAGAATTCTTTTCCTTCTCATATTATCTTGCATTTACTCATCTGCTTACATGTTCTTTTCCCTGTAGAATATAAGTTCTTTGAGGATAAATAATTAAAAATTTTTTTGTCTTTGTATCCCCAGTACCTAGAACAGCGCCTTGCACACAGTAGACACTTAATAAATGCTTTTGTATTGAGCTGAGTTGCCAAGTACCTCAGAGATCCAGATTTTTTTCTGAAGCATCTCCTACTAGTGATTATCTTGGCACAGTAGACAATTGACCCCGGGGAGGGAAAAGGGGAGAAGGTCAGATTTTTAGGGGTTCCAAGAAGACCTTATAGCATAAAAGAATCCTCCTTGAACATAATAACTGAAATCTTCCCCTGCCCTAAAAGTTTCATTCTTTTAGCTTAAGTTTTGAGCTTAAAAATTTTTTTTTTATTATTTTTCGGCAGGATTGACTTTAAGTTATTACCAGTCATATTTTTGGGTGAGTGAGTTTCAGGCAAATTCCTGAGATTAGGTTTTGACAGTTGAATTTGAAGAGAAATCTGAAAGGGTTGGGAATTGGAGGTAGAGTGGATAAAGGGTGGTAGCAGGGAGGCTAGAGCACCAAAGACATATTTCACTTGAGTCATATTTTTGTCTAGGGCCAGACCTGCCACACACAGACACACACACACCCCATTTGGTTGGTGTAAAAGCCTTGTTCTTTTTCTGCATGCTACCTAGACAGCTTTGGTCTTAAAGAATGGTGTTTGTAAAGCCAAGGGCCCAGCGTGGCATTGATAATTATATATATTATATTGTTATTTCCAAAACCAATTGCTTTGGATTACAAGTTATGGACTTAAAAACAAATTTTATGTCTGTAAATTGTTCTTAGCTTGATTTTAAATCTTTCTTACTGTGCATATTAAAAAAAAGAAAAGAGAAAACAATGCATCTGTTTTTTGTTTGTTTGTTTGTTTGGAATAATACATTTCTTGTGAGTGCTGTTAAGAGAGGTGAAAATCGGACACAGCATAAAGGTTGTATTCATTATATGTGGACAAAAACTGAAGATGACCATAGAACATTTCATAATAAGACAAGAAATCCTTCCTTCCCCTTCTCTTTGCATTCCACATCATCCCCTCCTTTTCAGAAGTAGATTTTAAGTTGCTGTTGATTTCACTGAGAACTGAGTTTCATGAGGGTCCTGAATAATGGTAGTGACCTTTATTCTAAGTGTGAAAAAAGGTATCTGATAGCTTCTCATGATAAGCAAAATTACTATGCAAGATTACTATGCAGTTGTTAGTCACTGGAGGATACATGGTCTGGCAAAAACTTAATATTCATTATATCCTTCATTATCTCAGATAAGAGTTTAAAATTCAAGACATATAGGAAATTAATACAAATATAAAATACCTATTCTGTTAATTCTTTTATTCTAGTTTATTCTAGTAATAGAAAAGCTATTTAATGTTCTGTTGGCAAAGGGATTAAAAAAACTCGTCAATAGAATGACAAGCTAGTAACAGCCAAATGAAAGTTTCTTTCAAATTACTAATAGAGAAATGAAATTCAAAACAATTCTCTGATTTTAGTTCATACTCAGCAAATCTGCAAAGATGACCAAAGTTGTGAATAGTTAATTTTGGAGGTGGTATGAAAAGTCATACTAATATGTTATTTTTAGAGCTGTGAATTGTGCCAACTCTGGAAATTCTTGGAATTCTACTAAAAAAGATTAAAATGATCAAATCCTAGGGGCAGCTGGGTAGCTCAGTGGATTGAGAGCCAGACCTAGAGACAGGAGGTCTTAGGTAGCTGTATGACCCTGGGCAAGTCACTTAACCCCTATTGCCAAGCCCTTACCACTCTTCTGTCTTCGAACTAATACACAGTTTTAATTCTAAGATGGAAGGTAAGGATGTAGAAAAAAATGACTAAATCCTTTGATTCCAAGAAGGTTAAAAAGTCCCAGATCCACCAAATTATTTGCAGCTTTTTTTTTGTAGTATCAAAGAATTGGAAACAAAGTAGACACTCATCTATTATGTAATGGCTGCATAAATTGTGGTACATAAATGTAATTAGAATATTAATGAATTATATAGAATAATGACTATAAAATACAGGAAAGCATGGAAGATTTATGTGAACTCATGCAGAGTGAAGTCAGCAGAACCGGGAAATCAATATATAAGACTTCATTTGTTTCAGTTATGTTCAACTCTTCATGACCCCATTTGGGGTTTTCTTGGCAAAGTTATTTGAGTGGTTTGCCATTTCCTTCTGTAGCATGTTTTATAGATGAGGAAACTGAGGCAAATAGGGTTAAGTGATTTTCCTAGGGTCATATGGCTATTGTCTAAGGCCAGATTTGAACTCAGGAAGATGAGTCTATCTGTTCCATCTGCTGCTCCACCTCGCTGCCTCCTCTACAATGACCTTGACAATGTAAATGGAAAGAACAAAAAAAAACAACTGAAAACTCAGTGCTATATAGTTATAAGGACCCAACCTTGACAATGAAGAAGAATTTGGGGAATGCATCTTCTTCCTTTCTTTTTAGAAGTGAAGGACTCTGAATGAGGAACAATACATAATTCTATTCAAACTACATTGATGTATTGATTAGCTCTGTAGAATTACTTTTGGCTCTTTTTTATTCTTCATTTCAAAGGATGACTTTCTGGCTAGGATGGAAGGAGAAGGGATATAAACAAAAGATATCAAAAACATTTTTCTAGATGCTAGATAGGGATGAGGGGAGAAGAAGATTAGTTTAAAGAAGTTTAGATAAGACAAAGCTCATTCCTTCATTCAGCATCTCTGAATATATACATATAAATAGGGGCATGGTACTAAACATACCAAATATTTAGCCTAAATCATCCTCATAATTTTGTGTTATTTGAATATATACTCTACAAACACAAGCATTTTGGTCCAAATGGTTGTAGTTCATTGAAGAGAAATAATTTATAAGCTTTGTTCTGCCATTACCCGTTTCCATAATGGAACTAATAGAATGTTAATTTAATCTGTGTTTTGGGGACATTTGGTGATTCGTCACAAAAACAGAAATATGAAGATCTTTACAAGTCTGATATCCTCAAGAATGTAATGGAATGAGAACAATTACATACATATATGAGTACAATAAGTTTGTAGTGATCAGTTATGTAATTAAGCATACCATCGAAAATAAAGAGCAGTAAACTAAGGAATAGAAGAAGAAAAGTTATAGAATGGCTATTTTCTTATCTTTCTAGGAGTTTTACATTTCCTTTTGCTCAGATGTAATGTTTGAGCATGAATTTGTGTTTAAAGTTGTGTATATATTTCTTGTGATATGCATTTATATTGTAGGAAACTGGCATAATGGATGCAGAGTTGACCTTGAAGTGAGAAAGATCTAGATTTAAGTTTTGTCTCTAACACATCCTGGCTGTGGGAAAAAAAGGAAGTCCCTTAACTTCTCAGCACTCTTGGCAACTCTAGTAATCTCATATTAAAGATAAGTTGCTGATTTGTATTATTAGTAATACAAAGTCATGAAATTGTGTGTAGACTAAAAAAAATCAGCAATTCTTTTTACACTATAGAGGAAATGAGCAAGACATCTACTATGTGCCACATACTTTGATGAGTGTTTTATAATGTTATTTCACTTGATTCTCATATTATTATTCCCACTTTATAGTTGAGGAAACTGAGGCAATACAGAGGTCAAATGACTTGTCCAGGGTCATATAGCTAATACAATTCTAAGGCTGGATTTAAATTCAGTCTTTCTGATTCCCTATGTCCCCCTAAGTCTGCAGATTGTAAGTGTGCTAGTGAGCACTAGAAGTAGTAGTTATCCTTGATCAAGAAAGATGACTATCATTTTGTCATCCTTTCAAATGATCTATGTCCTTTTGCCTGGTATAGTGGAGTGGAAAGAGGGTTCAAGATCTCTCTTGACATATGCTGGCTAGGTGACCCTCTGCATTGCTCTGGGCCATTCTCCTAAGACCATAAGTTGAAGAGAAGATGCTGATCTGCCTGGTATGTCAATGACATCACAAATTGAGTCGCTATGCCTTTCCTCATCTTGTCAAAGGGTTCTAAATACTTGAGAGTTAGAAGAGTCTTCATACTAGTTCATCAGTGAATTGGTCAGAAGAAAAACTCAGGAAAGTGCCAAAAAAAGTATATCATGCAATTCAAGCTTAACTTAAGCCTGCATCCCTAAACCTGGGCTGAAATCTGATGATCTCACCAGGTCCTTCCCCCCCCCCCCATCTCCATCAGTGCCCATTTTTAGAGGCAATAGGAGAAAATCAATGAAACTAAATTGCCTTTCCTTAGGTTTGCATCATGGCCCCAGATATCAGACTCTTGGATTGATCTTCCTTAGCTAGAATTTTACCCACAGGTAGTTGTAGCTGAAGTAACTTGACTCTATCTCTCTTTATATAGCAAAACCCCAAATACTTCAAGAGCATAAAGCACTTGAAAAGTGTCCATATAGGAAAATCCAAGACTTTTGTAGGGTTAGAAAAACAAACACAAATTCCTGTTCCTGAAAAATGGGTCCCATCTGAATTTATATAGGGAAATATCCAAATTTGACCTCACTATGAATATGAATACCTGTGCCAAATTCTTCTAGAAGATGGCTCCCTTCCTGGAGTTAGCAGCTCTTTATCAGATAGCAAAAGAGCTATACTATGAAGATGAAAGCTTATATACAACTCTTTTAAAATTTTATTTATTTATTTTTAATATTCTTAAAAAAAATTGAGTTCTGATTCCTCTTCCTCCTTCCCTCCCTTTCCTCACCCATTGAGAAAGTAAGAAATGTAATATTAATTATACATGTGAAATCATACAAAATATATTTTCACATTAGCCATGTTACAAAAAAGCAATACAAATAAAGTGAAAAAAATTATGCTTCAGATCTGCACTCAGGCTTTATCAATTCCCTCTCTTGAGATAGATAGCATTTTTTAAAGATCATAAGTACTTAGAAATTGTCATTGAGCATTACATAGCGGAGAATAGCTAAGTCACTCACAAGTTAATCATTGTACTATTGCTGTTATTGTATACAATGTACTGTATACAATGTTCTTGTGGTTCTGCTCATTATATTACTGCATCTGTTATAGAAGTCCTTCCAGGTTTTTCTAAAAAATTTCCCTTCATTACTTCTTATAGCATAATATAGTATTCCATCACAATCAGATATTGTAACTTGTTCAACCATATCCCAAATGAAGGACATGCTCTTACTTTCCAATTTTTTGCCACCACAAAAAGCTGCTTATAAATATTTTTATAAATATAGATCCTTTTCCTTTTCCTTTGATTTCTTTGGGATACAGACCTAATAGTGGTATTGCTGGATGCAAGTATGCAGTTTTATAGTTTTTTGGGCATGGTTTTGAACTGTTCTCTAGAATGGTTAGATCAGTTCACAACTCCACCATTAATGTCCCAATTTTTCCACATTCCTCCAACATTCCACATTCTTCTTTTCAGACTTGTTAGCCAATCTGATTAGTATGAGATGATATCTCAGAGTTGTTTTAATTTGCATTTCTCTAATTAATAGTGATGTGTAGAGCATTTTCATATGACTATTGACAGCTTTGATTTCTTCTTCTGAAAACTGTCAGTATCCTTTGATTATTTGTCAGTTGAGATTGGTTTTTGGTTGTTCTTTATACTTGAAGGGGACAAAAATGACATTGATTGGGGAATGCCTTTATATATACCTCTTGACTATGCTTAGTGTAGTACCCTTCAGGATTGGGTACTGGAAATGATGAGGAGGAATCTGTTTCCTGAGAAACCCCTCATTCCATATCTCCCTGGGTCGAGTTTTAGAGAAGTAAACAACAACAACAACAGCAACAACAACAACAAACAACAACAACAACAACCACCATCACCACCACCACCACCAATTTCAGTGCACAGGAAAGACTCTCCCTTTTGCTAAGGTTCTCCTGTCACCTAGTGTCATATTAATATTTATCCAGAAGATGGCACTGCTGCTTAAGAGATAGAAAGGGAAAAAAATAAAATTCCAAAAATAGAAAATACATTCTTGGAGTATGTAGCTTAATTGTGAGTTTGATGGTCCCACAAATTGAGAGGATCATTTCAGTTGTCGAGAGATGATCCAGGAATGGCCTGTGAAGGGCACAAATAAACCTGAAATGTCTGATTGCTTTCTTTAGATGCAAATGAATCTGTGCACTTTGTCTACATTAGGGCAGAAGGAGTCTATGCCAAGCACCAATTATTTACCTTAATCATATGGCTTAAATCCATTGGAGAATTGGAGTTATTGGAGAATGCCCAGTATTGTTCAAATACTTCCCTATAAACTTGTATTGAAAGTAACAGAGAACTCTATCCTTAAAGCACACCTGGACTCTCCTTGATTATTAGCCTTTTCTATCCAGAGTACCCACATTTGGGACTGGGCATGAGATCTGCAGCCAGAGAATGCTGAGGCTTGCCTCTTGCCTGGAAAATAAAATGTTACACAAAAATCCCTTTCCATTTTGGACCTTCTACGATTCTAACACTCTAGTGATGACTAATCAAACTGATACAGAACGGATTAAAAAAGGATGTGATGATCAGAGAACTAACATTAATGATAATTCATTCTTTAAGTCCTTTATAGTTTTTATTGACATCTTCTGTTTTCACATCATCTTCATTTTACAATATATCTTCACTTCCGTGTTCCAGAGAGTGAGCCACCAATTCTAACAAAAACCAAAAAGAAGCCAGGGGTTGGGGGTGGAACAATTCAGCAGAATTAGCCTGGAGATGCATCAACGGATTCTTCCAGTAGTAGGATCTGTGGTGCGCCATATCCAGTTCTCCACTTCTGCAAAGAAGAGAGGGAAGTGTATTTTTCTTCTCTCTTCTTTGGGGACAAGTTTACTCATTATGATAGCATTTATATAGCACTTTAAGGTCTGAAAAGCACTTTTACATGTGTTATCTCATTGGGGTATCCTTTTTTTGTTCTTT
This sequence comes from Gracilinanus agilis, assembly GCF_016433145.1. NCBI lineage: Eukaryota > Metazoa > Chordata > Mammalia > Didelphimorphia > Didelphidae > Gracilinanus > Gracilinanus agilis. The sequence goes on along the minus strand of NC_058135.1, from coordinate 165,908,327 downwards.
CTGTTCCTGCTGTTTATCATTTTCTTGGTTCTATTTACTTTACCCTACACTGGGTCATCGAAGTCTTTCCAGGCTTCTCTGCAGTCAGTAATTGGGTGCATACAGGACCTTTCTTCCCATCTTTCACTTCTTTGAGGGTCCATTCTGACCCTGACTCAAAGAACATGGATATTTTAATTGCTTCCTTAGCAAAATTTCAAATGGCTCTCCAGAATTGGTTAAACGAATTCTCAGTTCCTCCAGCAATGTGTTAATGTGCCTATCTTTCCATTGTCTCTTATTCGGCATCATTTTTATGGTATATATCTGCTCATTTTCAGGAAGACTTTTCCTGACAAATTTGTGTGATTCCTATTTTGATCTCTCTGGGGCTGTTTTGGGGTGTTTTTAGTATTTTCTTGTGAAGCAGGGAAATTTATTGTAGGCGTATTTTTACATCTTCCTTCATGGAAAATTATAGTAAGCTGTTTCTTTAAAAATGGTTTACAGCAGATTTCTTCTCTCCTCTTACGTTCTTTAATGAATGGTTTTTGCATGTACTTACGAATAAAGGTGAAGGACAAAATTGGGTAGAATCAATCAGTTGAAATAAAACTTGAGCTGATGGCCTTAAGCATAAATTTAAACAGTAGCTTCCCAAGTAAAATTTTTCAAAGGCGTGTCATTTCTCATTCTACTTACCTCCTCTACCTCAAAGCCCTCCAACCCCCAGAACAACCCTCCTTTACATTTAAAGATATAGTAAAGAAAACCCAAGGTGGCTCAGTGGACTGAGAACCAGGCCCAGAGATGGGAGGGGAGGTCCTGGGTTTAAATCTGGTTTCAGATACTTCCTAGCTGGGTGAACCTGGGCAAGTCACTTAATCCCCATTGCCTGGACCTTACTGCTCTTTTGCCTTGGAACCAATACTCAGTATTGATTCAAAGATGGAAAGGTAAGAGCTTTAAAAAAAAAAAAAAAAGAAAACCACATATGGATCTTTGGGTGTCTCAGTCAATAATGAATCCTTTTGCATATTTTCATTCAGGGGTGAGAAAGTCTGATTTTAATTTCTGTTGGAAAGAAACATGTGACAATAATTCAGATGAAGATATTTTTTATATTCCAAAGCATTCTGATTATTCTTTTGGCTATGGGTCTATACCTTACTCTAAGGAAACTTCTCTTTTGAATATATTGAGTGATAATGAATAACAATAATAATAATAGCATTTATATAGTGCTTTAACTTTTACTAAGTGCTTTACAAATACTCATTTTTATCATCACAAAATCCTTATGAGATATTAGGATGCTGTTATTCTCCCCATTTTACAGATGAGGAAAACTAAGGCAGACTGGTTAAATGGTTTGCCTCAGGATCATATAGCTAGAAAACTAGGAAGTGTCATAGGCAAGATTTGAACTCAGGTCTTCATAACCTGCAGATCAAAGTTCAGTGCTCTTATTCATTGTACTACTAAAAATTAGAAGCTTTTCATCATGATGATCATCATTTATTATTTTAAATTATATTGTAATTTATTAATTAAATTTGTTGTTGAGTTATTTCAGTTGTATGTGGGGCCTTACTGACCCCATTTGAGGTTTTTCTTGGCAAAGATACTGGAATGGTTTGCCATTTCTTTCTCCTGATGGTACCAAATAAATTGAAATATAATTTCGGTTAAAAGATGACTCAGGAATGAAATGTGAAGGACACAAAATGTGAACCTGAAGTGTTTTAACTGCTTTCTCATGTTATTAATGAATTTGTTCACTTTGTCCTCATTAGGGAAATATAGGAATCTATGCCAAGCACCAACTATTTACCTTAATCATGTGACCTAAACCTACCACTGGAGACCACAGCTGCTATTGGAGAACATATAATATTTTAGCAAATACTGCTAAAGTCTTCTCCAACTCATTTTACAGATTAGGAGACTGAGACAAACAGAGTCAAGTGACTTGCCTAGAGTCACACAGATAGTATGTGCCTAAGGCTGGATTCAATGAGTCTTTCTGACTCCAAGTCTGGCACTCTGTCCACTGTACCACTTAGCTATCCATTAATTCAATTATTACTTATTGACATAATTATTTATTTGTTTTCAGTAACTTTTTTACTCATTTTACTCATTTAACATTTTTACTCATTAGAGAAAACCAAGATTAAGTGATTTGTCCCGAATAAACATGGGCAATAAAGAGCAGAGACAGGATTCAAACCTGACTTTTCTGACTCTAAATTCTATGCCTTTTGATGCATTAACCTGACCTTGGCTCTGCCATGAATTAGCTGTGTGACCTTGGGTAATCACCATTCCTCTCTGGGCTTCCATTTCTTTGGTTTTTCATAGGAGAGTGTGTCAAATGGGTTTGAATCTTGCCTAGATTACCACTCACCACTAAGGTCCCTTCTACTTCTGTAGCTATGCTCCTAGGATATTGCAATAATGAAGATGTTTCTTTCTAATAAAAATGTCCTGGTTTGGAACACTGATAGCTGTACACTCCTGTGGCTAGGGCTTTCTTAAGCTTCATCTGCCTTGATTCTCTCCCCAATGAACAATGTCCTTTCTTGTGAATTTTTGTATGGAAATTTGCGTTTGCCTTGTGAAGAGTTAACCTACTGGTGATGCATAGGCTGGCTAAGTGTACAATGACAAATGAGTATTTTCTGGGCTCAAGGAAGGAACAATGAGTGCTTTATAGAAACCATAGAAAAACATTCCATTTGGAAACAATCCTGGCTGTCCATCCCACTCTCTTATACTACAGTTTCCTCTCCAGGAACAAACGTCTCTCCAAGGACAGTAAATAAACCCAAATTAAGCAATTAGCTAGCTTTTCCTAAAGATTCTAGAATTGTAAAATTCTTGAAATAAACAACAAAAAAAAGGTTTTTCTTCTCCTCATCCCTCATCTAAAATCATTCCATTTTTAAACACTTTGAAAGCTAAGCAAATTGGGCAAAATGATGACTTTAGGCTCTGGAGTGGTCAGCCTAATCCCAGAATCCTCATTTTGTCACAATCTTCACTCTCTTTGCCTCTGGATGTCATACTTGCCTATGGTTTGAGTTTACAGTATGACCTTTCCCTGATTTTTATTACCAGAAACCATGACGGGGGAGAAGGAGGGGGGAAAGTTCTTGGTTTTAGGAGTATTGTCTTTGCTTAAATTGCTTATTCCTTATTTCAAGTCATAATCCCTCCTGACATCAGAACCTTCTCCATGGCAAGCTCATATGATGTCACGGCCAAATGGTTTTGACTTCAACTTCAAACTTCATTTGCTGGGTGGATGATTGGAGTCAAAGAAGGCAGCCTTGTTCATTCCCTCTCAGAGATGGGGAAAGAGATAGACAGAGAAAGGATGAAAGTCAGAGAAAAAAGTCAGAGTAGTTTTCCATAAATAAAATGCTTTCTCAAGTTTTTCTTGAGAAGGAGTGGGTTACAGATAATGAACCTGGCTGCCTTTGCTTCTTCCTAAGACTTCAAGGCAGCCCTCATCTATCTATCTGTGCATTGCACAGGGCTAGAGTTAATGAAGTTGTTTTGGAGATGTTGAGGCCAAGTCAGGGTGTTTTCACAGAGCAAGTTTCCCTCCCAATTAATGCCCAGTTGGCCTCCAGAATTAGTCTAATAAACCATAGTCTCTGCTTCCTGCAGACGCACAGAACTACTCATTTGCTATGCCCAACTGCACTGATTTATTATCAGTGATGTACCACACGTGGCTCTGGGCAAATTCTCTTTCAAATGACCGTGTTTGCCCAAAAATCCTGAGAGAAAGAAATAACAAAGCACGTAGAGTTCATATGTGTAGTGACTGAGAGGGGCTGGTTAATTGAGATGTGGTTTGTTCCTTGAAATCTATCAGTGTTTTGGGGAAAATCAGCCAGGCTCACGAAGGAAGTAGAATTTTTCTCTCTTAAGGTAGCCCTGGAACCCAAGTGACTCCAGCTCCATTATAAACATTGGGCTATAAGTGTATCAAATTGCAAAATCTAGTATTGTGCTGTGTATTCTGTCAGACACAAAATTTAGCATTGAGTGTAGGAAGTGGCAAGTCCTTCTTGGAGGGAGAGAAAATGCAGAGTTTATGGAACTCATGTACTCTTCTGCCCATGTATAAAGTTTTGGAGACCATAACTATTAGGTGTCTGAGGCTAATTTTGAACTCACAAAGGCTTCCTGCCTCCAAAACTAGCACTCTATCCACTGCACTACCTCGCTGCCCCCTAGTCAATTTAGGACAATAATAGGTTACCATTTCCCTACTGTAACATTACCTCTCTCATGGCATTACCTCAGGAACTAGCGTTGAAACATATGGATGGTTATTTTTCCTATACTAAGTAACTCCACCATGAATGATAGTAGTTGAGGACTAGTTCTAACTATGACATCTGACCTTAGGGAATTTTCTTAGGCAAATGGTACCACTGGTGAGGCAGAAAGATGGCAGACATTTTAAAACCAAAAGTAGTATGCAATAATTGCACAGCTTCAACAGCCATTCGAAAAAACTGTACATGGGATAATCAAATGGCCATAATTTACAAGGTGGAAGGGACTCACAGGAACTCTGACAAAGCATGAAGGATACTGGGGTTCAGGGATAGAAAGCCCTGCAATTAACCAAGAAATCCAGACACCAATTCCTGCTTTAACAAGACCACTTTAATGTGGATTTCTAAAAACAATTGGCATCTTTTATGATATGGTCTGGACCTCTGATGAGCGAAAAGCTAACTTTCAGATTTTCATATTTGTAATCTTCAACCTGGCTGCAAAGAGGAAAGAGTTTCTTAGGAATAATATTCTCTCTGAATTCCGAATGGAATTCCTTTGCTGAACAAGTTCTCATTATCCCCTCCACACAATCACTGTGGAAGCTTAAGGAAACTGATGGAGCCATAACTCCACCCCTACTCCCTTATTAAAATCAAGACCAAGAGCAAAGTGGCCTCCCTCAGGCTCAGTTTGACCACCCCCATCCTCACCTCCAAAACACCCACTAATTGGCTTTGGGAGACTGGAGGATTTTTTGCCTTCAGTGTTATTCTAATTCTTGATTCACTAAATCCCTTCCCAACTGGTCTCACTTTTAATAATTAAAAACTCAATTAAACCAAATCTATAAACAAAGGCAGTATGCAGCTTTTGTTTCATTTGGAGCCTGACTGGAGTGAGGGGCAGACAGTTTATGGGGTTTCCTGGGAGGAGCTAGAGGGACTTGTTAACCAGAGAAAGCATTGCTGACTACTCGTGGACCCTACTGAGCCCAGGGAAATAATCAACAACAGATTCAGCCTGACATGGAACTGGAGTTGACAGGCCACTAAGCAGTTAGTGCAGTGTAAGAAACTAAGAGCTGAGCAGCTGGAGGCCCACAGCTTTGGGAGAGTCTGATTCTGAAATGGAATTTCAGATCTATTTCTTCATTTTCCAGGTGATGGGAGCTTAGCTTAGGCCCTTGGACCCCAGGAAAGCTGCTTTGGAGCCTTTTGGCTCTTTTTAGCCTTTGGCTATAGCTAAGAAGGCTGATAAACTCCTTTTCTAAGCTTACATTGGTAAGAAATTATGTACAGTGGGGAAGTTAACCATGGTGGTGTAGAAATAGTATCCACCTTGGAACCACAGGACCTGGGTTCAATTTTTGACTGTCATTTTTTAATTTATTAAAACCCTTACTTCTGTCTTAGAATAGATGCTAAGTATTGATTCTAAGGCAGAAGAATGCTAAGGGCTAGGCTATTGGGGTTAAGTGACTTGCCCAGAGTCACACAGCTAGGCAATATCTGAAAGCAGTATTTGAACCTAGGTCCTCCCGATTCTAGGTCTGAGGCTCTATCTTCTGTGCTCCTTGGCCGTCCCCTGCCATATTTTTATTATGTGGTTCTTAAATTTCCCTCCAAAGCTAACATTCTATAATTCTGATTTCACATTCATATTTGTGACTTCCTTGAGTTGCCAGAAAAGTTGGTGGGGAGAAAAAAATATATATTTTTATACTGAATATTATAATCTTTTAGGTCTCAGGTGTGTAATTTTCAAGATTTGACTTTAAATCATTTCAATATCACTATATGAAAGCCCCTTGTGGGAGGTAGTAGGATATTGGGTAAAATGACCTTGACAAAAATGAAGAGAAAAATGATGGCTGGTGTTTTAAGGGGTTTTATAGATACTGGTAGAGAACAGCTGACATTTGTTACCATATAAAGAATACTTGATGACAAATTGCCTAGATTGTGACCTTCTTCGTTCTTGTGTTCCTAGGACCTTTTTCCCATAGAAATCATAAAGAGTTGGAATAAGAAGCCTCACCTGTGCTCTTAAGACCATGGTAGGCTCCAATTTGCAATGCTATCCTACCTAGCTGAGGTAGGAAAGGCTTGGGATTTTCTCTGGCACAGAGTGAAATGTCTCCTGTGCTCACTGAGAGTGGCTGAAATAGCTGTGGAACCTTGGGGCAAGAGTTTTTAATTGCCCTTGCCCTCGTTCTTCATCTGTAAAATAAGAATAATAATAAATACCCAGCCTATCATCCATTTTAATTTAATCTTCAAGCATTTAAGTACCTGCTATGTGTCAAACACCAGCTATTGTTGTGAGGCTCAAATGAAAGGTATACTATAGAAAATATAGACTATATTTTAAACTATTAAAATTTAAACTGCATTATTCACCCAGTATTATAAAAGCTCCTTTTTCAAGGGTTAGGGCTAGTGGCCCCTCATGTGAATCTACTCCATTTTTCCTTGATTGGTCTATATTTTCTCTCAGCACAGAATCACTTCATGAGTTCTTTGTTTTATTAACTTCTCCTGATACAGAGGCTACTGGGAAAACACACATTTATGTCATCTTGGTAACACCTCAGTGGCACTCCTATGAGCCAAGCAAACACCTGCTTATATATTTCTTCTTTGCAGAGGGAAGTTCAGATGGGACCAGATAATAGCAGGGACTGGTTCCCTGATGCTCATTTAGGAGAATGCAGGAGGGCTTTGGTTGATCTCAATTGTTGTGAAAGTTCACTGAGAGAAAAATCTCAAGGTAGTCCACAGTAACCAGGGCTTTTTTCTGGATAAGCATCCACAGTGATTGGAAATAAATAGGTTTAAAGCTTGTGAAGACCACAGGGTAAGAGTTAGCTAGCTGCCTTTCATTCTCACTGATTACACAAATGAAGGGAATGCCTTCAAACTGTAGTAGCAGAAGCCAAAGTTAGAGATAATAAAGAACTTTCTGATCATTAGAATTAATTCTGGAACAAATCCTCCCTTGTGGTGGTCTTTAAACCAGATATGTTTTCATCTGTGCAGAATGACTTAGAATCGTGTAGCTGGGTCATTCGATGGCATTATATGTGTCATTTGGCACTGATGTGTCCCAAAATGTAAGAGTTGGGTAGTATAATCCCTGTAGCCTCATCACTGAGTCAGACAGGGCTCTCTTACCTTTTGATGGGACTAACAGATCTGCCTTCACCTTTTACACTTTAAAAATGCCACTCAGTCTATTCTCATTTGGTTTCTAGCTCAAATGTTTTTCCAGGATTACTTGCACTATTACCCACATGAATAGTGCCTGCACGCTCCAGTGAGAATACAGAATAATATGGCAAGAAGCTTATATTTTGGGGAGAGGTGCTAGTCTAGACATTGTCTAAATTTCTCTAGCCCTGCTTCCAAGACAGAACAATTTCAGCTCACCCATTTATATTAATAACACCAAGTGCTATATCTATTTACAGAAAATTGCCCTTCATTCCCATCTATTAAACACTTGAAGGAAATAGTTTGGACCTGTACTTTTTACTTCACTTTTGGGATTTTGATTGTACCTTCCTATGGATGGTGTGGACAGATCCCTTGTTGCCTCCTGTAGAATGAGTTTCATTCCTGTCAGAAACTCTGACCCTTGTCTCCCCTTTTAGAATGTAAGCTCTTTGAGGGCAAAGATTTAATTTTTGTCTTTGTATTATCGGTTTTAAACTTGACACACAATGGGCACTTAATACATACTTACTGACCAATTAATTGATTTTTGTGGGAAGAGTAGCTCAGTGTGTATTCCTTTTATAGGTGATTCATCTCACAAGTATTTGAGACAAAAGGGATGGAGATGATAAATTTGGGACTGACATCAGTGAAACCCATCTTCTCTCCTAGGTCCCAAGGATTATACCTACACCTTCCATTGGAAGGTATAATCAAAATCCTAAACAATGGGTTGTTGAAGATTAGGGGGATGCCTTGATTAACTCAATGCATGTAGAATTTTATCTGAGCTGAATTTAGGGGGAAAAATCCCAAACCACTCAAGTCATTAACCATATGTACAGTTTTTCAATATACAAAGAGATGTAATTTCATTGGTGGGTACTGTCTCCACCAAATCCCCTCTATGACCTAGTAGAAGGTCTGCAGTAGTTGCTGTGGTTGAAAATTTCATTTTCCTGTGGTCAGCCGCATGATGAGTCTTTCCAAATTTAGGTAGTCTGGTCCTTATGTGTTGGCAAGATCCTAGTCAAAGACTTTCTTTTCATTATTATATGTTTTCAATTATTAAGCATTTAGTAACTGCCCAACCTCTTAAAAAAACAAACCAAAAACAAACAAACAAACAACCCTATCTTCTGTTTTAGAATTGATCCTAAGTGTTGGTTCTAAGGGGAGAAGAGTGATAAGGGCTAAGCAATTAGGGTTAAGTGACTTGCTGCCCAGGGTCACACAGCTAGGAAGTATCCAAGGTCAGATTTGAATCCAGGTCTTTCCATCTCCAGTCCTTGTTCTCTATCTACTAAACCACCTAGTTGCCCTTCCCTTATCTGCTTTTTTTTTAAAAAAAAAAAACAAGGGAAAAGAAATAAATGGAAAATAGAAAAAAATAGAATTTCTGTATCACATAAGCACAGTCAAGTACAACAAATTCTCACATTGGCCACATCCAAAAATGCCTTTTGTATTCTGTATATTGGCCCATCATCTCTATGGCATGAGGTAGCTATCATTCTTCCTTCTAAGTTCTGGGTGTGAAATCATGGTTGATTGTTTAATTAATTGACCAGAATCCCTAAGTCTTTCAGTATGGTCAATTTTAAAAAATTGTAATATTGATTTCAAAGTATAAATTATTCCTCTGGTTCTGCTCAATAAAACATTCCATCATGGAAGTATCTGACAGAAATTGTGGTCCATTGACATGTTGTTTTTGTTCAGCCTATGAGAATTCAGGAGTGACTTCCTGAAGCATGAGAGCCAGTGTTTGGTGCAATCACTAGGATAATCTAGGCTTACTGTGTGGGAAACATATGAAGGAAACATTAAGCCCATCCCACACTCAAAAAGCAGAGGTCAACTCTAGCTTTAGGTTACCAAGAGCAGGATTTTTGTTGTTCAATTCCCAGAGTGGGCGCCACTGCCCCCTGGTGGGTGCTGCAGCGATCCAGGGGAGTGGTGATGGTCACAGGTGGTGCATTTATCTTTCCTATTAATTGCTATTAAAATTAAAAAAAAATTAATTTCTAGGGGCACTAAGTAATATTTTTTTTCTGGAAAGGGGGCGGTAGGCCAAAAAAGCTTGGGAGCCACTGCTCTAGAGAAAGAAAATAGGACTTCGTTCACCACAATTTCCAAGGTCCTAGTTCATCCAAGTATTACTCATCAATGCAGCTAATGGGAACTAAAAATAATATGAGATTCAATGGGGAAAAATTAACTATGTACTGTACTTGACTCAGGGACATTGGGAGGGAAAATATTCCTACCAGTCATACCCTCAAAGCGGTGGCTCATATACCACATACCCCACCCCTAAGCTTCTGTTTTCTTCTGCAGACAAACCTTATGTAATCTTACTGGAAATCTTTAAATGAAATATAGCCCAGTATCCACCCACAAGCTGGTGAAATGTGCTAGAATTTTTTTTAGTTTTTCAATATTTTGTTTTCCTAGTTCCAAGAAAATACTCAGGATTAATTTTATTGGCTCAACCCTTCCTTCCCTCCCATGCTTATGAGTTCCTTGGAATATAAAAGACTTTACATCTTTCCAGGGCATGGATCCCAAATACTAGAGGTACTGGAAACCCAAAGACAAGGTTGCTTGTGCAGCAAGAGGCTGAGTGCTGGCTGTTTCCACTTCAAGCCTCACTTGAGGAGACTTGTTGTCTAGTGAAGGGGGGGTGGGGGGGTGGGGCATCCCTATCACTCAAGGGATCTCTAAGACCACAACCTCTTACATTCTTTTCCCCAACCTTTTAAAAATTCCTTTCCTTCTCTTGCTCTGTGGTTCCACCCGACTATCTCTCCTGCTGTTCCTTATATATAATATTCCATTTATCTCTATGCCTTTGCATTGACTCTACCCATGTCTGAGTTGTTTTTTCTTTTCAAATCTGCCTCTTGGAATCTTGTTTCCTTCAATTCTAAGCTCAAGCATCCCCTCCTTCATGAAACCATAACTGATCTCATGTGCTCTTATGTATAGAATTGTCTTATGTTCATTCTCTGGGCAGGTGGATAGACCGCTGAACCTGAAATCAGAAAGATTCATCTTCCTGAGTTCAAATCTCGCCTCAGATACTTACAAACTGGGTGAGCCTGAGCAAGTCACTTAGCCCTATTTTTTGCCTCCTTTTCCCTCATCTATAAAATAAGCAGGAGAATGAAATGGAAAACCACTCTAATGTCTTTGCCAAGAATGGAGAGTTGGACACAACTAAGAAATGATTGAACAAATTTATTCTCTTCCTATTTATTCTATTTAAATGTTGATATAGAGTTGCTGTCATTCCCTTTAGACTAAGTTTCTCAGATTTCATTCTTCTGTATTTGTATTCCCAGTACTTAGTGCAGTTCTTACCTCAAGGAAGGGATTCAATTGATAGATTGATTGATTGATTGATTGGTTATGGCAGCTAGTTTCAGTTGAGGACTTCAGTTGAGGTGCTCCTCTTTTTCATAAAAGGAAGAGAGTGTTTTACTGTATTTCTCTTAATTTAAGACTCAAAATCTTAAGCTTTCTTTGTTTTAGAAAGTCAGGCTCCTTACATTCATTGTTATTGTTCAATTACTAAGTTGTGTTTAATTTTCTTTTAAACCCTTACCTTTCAACTTGGAGTCAATATTATGTATTGGCTCCAAGGCAGAAGAGTGGTAAGGGCTAGGCAATGGGGGTTACTAGTGACTTGCCCAGGGTTACACAGCTGGGAAGTTTCTGAGGCCAGATTTGAACCTAGGACCTCCTGTCTCTAGGCCTGGCTCTCAATTCACTGAGCTACCCAGCTACCCACCTGCCCCCTGTTTGATTCTTTATGACAGATACTGGAGTGGTTCACCATTTCTCTTCTCCAGCTCATTTTACAGATGAGGAAACTGAGGCAAACAGGCTTAAGTGACTTACCCAGGGTCACACAGCTAGAACATGTCTGAGGCCAGATTTCAACTCAGATCTTCCTGACTCCAGGCCTGGCACTCTAGCCATTGTGCCATCTAGCTGCCCTAAATCAGTTTATAAATGCTAACTATTTTTTACTCTTAATAATAAAATTCACTTTTAAAAAAACAGATGGGAACTAATAAACTGGGGACATGTAGAAGAGAACCAAAGCCCTTTTCCTGTTTTACAGTGGGATCTTTCAACAGGGGAAAATCAAATCATGTTGAAGCAGTCTCATTGCATTTTAAATTTTAAAGTGCTTTTTGGGTCTTCAACTGTGCTCTTTTAAGAATGTTTATTTTTCATCTTCTTTCTTTGTTTTTTAAAAAAATATATATTTTTTGTAACTATCTTGGGCTTACAAGAGGTAGTGTGGTGTTGTGAATGGCCAACCTTGGAGCCAGTTTGAGAACTACCTCTTTAACATACTGTCTGTGTAACCCTGGAAAAGTTTTTTAACCCCTCAGTGATGTTCTAAGACCCTAAGTAGCCGGATAGTTGCTGATCTACTCTGATTCTCAAAGAATTTCCTATGCCATGGAATTCACAGTTACAGAAGAAAAACCCCAACAACCTATGGACTCTCTCCTTGAAGTAATCGCTGTATCTTCTGAAATAGGAATTCCTTTCTGCCAAGTGCTCAATTTTATTGTTTTCTTTAACTGAAAAATAATGGTGTCCAGGAGCTTTTTCCCCCATTGCTGGCAAGAAGGTAGAATAATTAGAAGTTGACTTTAAGCACGTTTTTATTGGGTTAAATGCTTTCCAGTTCAGCCAAGGAACTGAGTTCATCTTAAATGAGACCAGAATAAAAGAATCTTCTGCATGATTAAAAAAAAATCCCTACAAATGCTTTGAAATTGACTTGGATTCCCTCAGCAGAATTTTAATTTGAGACTCTAGTCCATGCATATGATACAGATGATGGGGCACTCCACAGAAAGCAACAGGGGCATCCACTCTGCTAAGCAAAACAGGCTCTGTGCATTAGTCAAACAGATGCAGGTTGACCTCTTGCAGAGAACTGGGACAATGTGTGGTAAGGAACCATTCTTGGCTTCTTGTTTGTGCTGGTGCCTCTGGTTTTCATCCCAGGAGAGGGACGGATGGGTGTCCTTTAAGTGGTAGTTAATTTCTTCCATTTGCAGTGCCATAAAGATATCTTAACTTGTGAATCTCTCTCTCACTTGAGATCTTGTGATCAATTAAGATGAGGGGTTTGGAAGGGATTCATTTCCAAAACAGAACCAGGAAATTTTGCATAGCATCTGGGAAAACGAATAGCCTTTTAATTAAAAAAGAGGTTCATTTGGAAAGAGTATGAAGCCAAGATGCTTGCCCTTTGGTGATGCAATTCAATTAATTCACTTGAATTCAATATAATTCAACCATGACTTATTCAATGCCTACTATTTGCCATGCAAAGACAAAAACATTTTCTGCCCCCATTGATTTTCCATCCTACTGAGTGGGCCTGGCAAAGTTCAGTCTATAAGTCATCTGAACTATATATCTCTATTTTAGAAAATATCCCCAGATTCAGAGACAAAATGAAAACAGGAAGGAGATTGGGGTTTGGGGGAAGGGGAAGAGAGAGACAGAGGCTGAGATCTCTAACCCAAATCTCCAATTCCAAAGCAGAACAAAGAAAAAGAACCTAAGCATGTCTTCAAGGGAATAATCACCCATGTTGGTTTTGACTTTGACTGGTTGATTGCCCAGAGATTACCCAACCTTAGTTTTCACTATACCATGAAGGCTTTTCTGGGAAAGCAGGTCATCGTGCCAAAGGAAAAAGACAAACAAACATCAAACCACAGCCGGCAGAGACCCCAAAGAGTGGAGGAGGAGGGAATTCAGAATTCTTTGCCTTTCTATTGATTCCTTGCCAAAGATCATTGGGTTTGAGGAGAAGGTGAAGGCCATGGCTGTTGGAAACTTCTTAGGATTGTCAGAGTAGTCAAGGGGAACTGAATCTGAGATAACGATAAGGGTATCAACCACTGGCCAGTTGTATAATGTGGTAGATATTTACATTATATTTAGAAATCTCTCCCTGCCACCTCCCCTTTTGTCTCACTTCTTTGAAGGCAACATCTGCTAAAAATGATGTGGTAGTCCACAGGCTGATGCTATTCTTTTAGCTGAATCTATGGACGTCACTGTATTATAAACGGGACTCGATTATTTCTTCATTTTTTTTAATACAACTCTTTGAAAACACCCTGTTTTTTTCATGAAGAAGATCAAGCACCACTAGCCACACATTTTTCTATGGTTTCTGGTGTTCTACAAATTGTCTTTTTAGAGTTTTGCTCACTCTTATTTCTTCCTTGCTTTTGTAACCACCTCTTTGAAATAGGTTATCTGAAGACCAAGCAGGGAAAAGAGAAAGGGACTGCTAGGCAGGTCATTTTTTAAAATATTGCAAATGCTTTGATTGTTTGGTCATTGTTATCTGTTGGGAAATAGTTCTCACTAAGTCTTAATCCTGAGTAGGAAGTTATTTGGGAGCCACAAATTGCTTTGCTTCTAGCAAACGTCTAAAGGCTACTAATTTTTTTTCTGATGATGAATAAATTTTAAAAGCATTTATTCCATACTTTCTATCTACCAGGCACTGTCCTATGAGCTGGATACAAATACAAAAACCATATAACCCCTGTCTTCAAAGAACATATTCTAAAAGGGGGCTACAAGACACATAGGTGTGGCAGTAACCCAGGGACAACTGGGAAAGAATGAAGACAGGAAATGAATATTTAAGTCTGAAACTCTCCCATGTATGCTTTCCTTTTTGCCCTCCAACTCTATTATTGAAGTCTAAGGAAGGGGGGGAGGGGTCTTTAGACACAGTAGTTGTATTGCCTCTGAGCCTGTTTCCTTAACTGTAAAATGGGGATAATAATAGTACTTACCCCCCAAAGCAATGAGGGCAGTCTAATTTTTTTCAGCCTTTTGGTTGAAACTGCTGAGCACTCTTTTCTGTATTCTCTGAATTCTCTGGGTTTTCATGGTACTACTCTCTCCTGGATGATGCCTTGATTATTCCACTTGACAACTCTTCAAATTAAGATAATTGTATCCTCTTTCCTCCTCCCTCCTCCCAACATAGACACAGTTTTAACAAGTTGCAATCTGGCTTCCAGTGTCTCATCAACCAACTGAAACTACCCTCTTAAAAGTTAATGTTGGTGTGTGTGTGTGTGTGTGTGTGTGTGTGTGTGTGTGTGTGCGTGTACATGGACATTTCCTTTTAGACATGGTTAATATGGAAATGTATTGCTTGACTATATACATGCTTATATTAAGGGCTTTGTTTTATCTTTGTCATTGGATCCCCAATTCCTAATAATAGTTCCTGGCCCAGAAAAGGTATTTAATCAATGATTGTTGATGAGTTTTTAATCTGGATTAAATTTAAAATTAAACTCTTTAAAATATAAATGCCTGGATGAAATTTTTTTTAAACCCTTAACTTCTGTGTATTGGCTCCTTGGCAGAAGAGTGGTAAGGGTAGGCAATGGGGGTCAGGTGACTTGCCCAGAGTCACACAGCTGGGAAATGTCTGAGGTCAGATTTGAACCTAGGACCTCCCATCTCTAGGCCTGACTCTCAATCCACTCTCAACCCAGCTGCCACCTGGATGAATTTTTAAAAAGTTAGTGTTGATCTCATTGACAAATCTGATGTTGTTTTTTTCCCATTTTTTTTTAATCCTTCTTGATCTGTCTGCTTCATGTGTTCCTGTTGAAGACCCTCTCCTCTTGGATTCTCTCTCTTCCTTGGATTTCTTGACACCTACTCATTTCTATGTCTCCTTCCATTTCCTGATCATTCCTTCTCCACCTTCTTTGCTGTTCATCATCCATAGCACAAGCCCCGACCTGTGGCTGTTCCTCCAGGGCTCTGTCCTGGCTCTCTTCTCTTCTCCCTCTACAATTTCTCTTGGAAACTTCATCAGTTCCTATGACCTTAACTATCACTTCTGAGATCTCTATTTCTAGCCCAAGTCTCTCCCCTGAGCTTCAGATCTATATATCACCAAATGCCTATTCGATATTTCAAACTGTTCTGTAGATATCTAAAACTCAATGTATCCAATCCTGAGTTGATTGTCTTTTCTCCTAAATTTTTCTCCTTTTCAATCTCCCTTTTTCCTCTTGAAAGTACCACCACTATTCCACTCTCCCAGGCACATAACCTTGACCTTATCCTCTTCTGACTCTTCCTCATCCCTCACATCCAACCAATTGCCAAGTCTTGCTATTTCCACCTTCACAACATTTCTTGAATCTTTCTTTTCTTTCCATTCCCTCAGCTGTTATCACAGTGCAGGCCACCATCACCTCTGGCATGGACTATTGAAAGAAATTTCTGGTTAGAAGTTCTACACTCTCCTCACTGCAGTCCATCCTCCACTCTGCTGCCAGAGGATTTCCTTCAACACAAATCTGATCTCTTCTTCATTAACTCTGGTGTCTTCTTTTTTGTATTAGGATAAAATATAAAATATTCTCTTTAGCATTTCAACTTCTCCGCAATCTGTACCCAACTTATCTTTCTAACTTTATTGGACATGACTCCTCTTCTGGATACTGGATATACTGGCTGGATACTCTGATACTCAGCCAAATTAGCCTCCTCTCTTTTCCTCACCCCTGGCAGTCCATTGTCTAGATCAGTGATGGGCAAACTTTTTAAAGAGGGGAGGACCAAAGGAAAGGAAATGCTCATCTGTCAGTCTGTTTCTAAGGCAACTCTTTCGAAGTTTCATTGTATTGTATTCTACTTATTGTATTCATCAGATTAGGAATAATGTCACACAGCCAGATAGAACATTTCAGGGGGCCATATATGGCCTGCGGGCTGTAGTTTGCCCATCACTGGTCTAGATCTGTCCTTTTGCACTGACCATCCCACATACCTGGAAGATGTTCCTTACTTATCTCCACTTCCTAGAGTTCTCTTTCCCTAAGATGCAGTACAAGTACCGTCTACTACATGAAGCTTTTTCAAATCTCACCAACTCATGATGCCTTCTCTCCCAAACTACTTTTTGAATATATTTGTATTTGTGTTAATGTTATATGTAAATCTCATTTTTATTTATCTCCTGAATTAGAATGTAAGTTGCTTGGGAATAGGGTTTGTTTTGGTCTTTGTACTCGCAACCCTAGTGCCTCAGTAGTTTCAATAGTGTCCAACTCTTCATGGCTCCATTTGTGGAACTTCAAGCCCAGGCTGTCATCCATTGAGCTACCTAGCTGTTTAATGAGTATTTACTAATTAACTGACAAAACATTCCAAAAACCTTAAAATGTTCTATAAAAGGTGACCATTTAAAAAAATCAGATGTATGATTTTATCTTATGGGGAACTCCCACTGAAAAACTCTCTATCTATGAAGCTGTGCACTTTCTCTTCAACCTGCAGCCAGAGAGAATGACCTAGTACACTGACAAGTTAAGTTACTTGTCTAGGGTCCCATACCCAGGATGTATCAAGGTCAGGACATAACCTGAATCCAGGTCATGGTATGTAGACAAATGTTTAATACCTGGTTTCCTGTGGTGACAACTGCTTATATATTATGCATTTGTAAATTTAATCTATATTTTATTTAATGTGTTTTCCCATCCTTTTTTTTTTTTGGTCTAGGCAATCAAAAAAACAGTAAGTTGAATCCTGAATTTGTAATGTTTGCTGATTTCTGAGCTATAAGTGCTCCTACTCAAAAATTAACTTTTTGACTTCTTTTACAAAATAGCTAAGATAGAAAACTATTTTATATGGTTGTGCATGTAAAATCCATATTGGATTGTTTATTGTCTAGGGAGAGAGGAGGAGGAAGGGAAAGAATTTGGAACTCCAAAAAAGAATGAATGTTTAAAACTTGCTTTTACATGTAATTAGAGAAAAATTAAATACTATTTTAAAAAATTAGCTCCTCTGAACCGGCGCCATCATGTTCCTGAATCCAGGTCTCCTTGACTCTCTCAGATCTCAATCTATTTCACCTTCCATGCTTCTATTGATATTAGTTCCATGCTGTGGTCTCCTCCCCTTCTCAAAAATTTTCAGCATTTTCCTCATTCATCAGCCCCTCAATGGGTTCTCCTTCTGTCCTGTTCTTAGTTTACTTTTCATATCTAGTTCTCATTGCTTTAGAAGAGTGTGGCTCTGCTCCTGACCCACCTCACATCTTCCTTGGTTTTCTAATGATGGAAAATGTTGGTGATCCATCATCTCTCCTTAAAGGGTCTGCTCTTAATTCTCTGGACTTTCTCTTATCACGTCATAGCAGTCTTCTCATCCTCTACATTCACTTTGCTCCTGTGGTCTCTTTACTCTGGAAGTTCATTCTTTCCCTGATTTACTCACTGAGACCTCTTCCCCTGGCTGATTGTTGTTGTCTAGGTGTTTCAATCATGTCTAATTCTTCATGTCCCCATCTGGGGTTTTCTTTGCAGAGACATTGGAGTGCTTTGCCATTTCCTTTTCCAGCTTACTTTACAGATGAGGAAACGGAGGCAGAAAGAGTTAAGTGACTTTCTCAGGGTCACAAAGCTAATAAGTGTCTAAGGTCATATTCGAACTTAGGAAGATGAGTCTTTCTGATGCAAGTATGGTACTAAAATTGATGTAGGGACAGATTTCTGCCTTTCACAGCTAGTTTTATCCCCCAATTATTTCAAATAGCAGTTGGGCAGAATAGCTCTCTTGGAGGACTATATGGGCTTGTCTGCCCTTAAAGAATGATAGAGAGAGGGAGAGCAGGGTACTAAGTCTCAAGTTGCCTCCTAAATTTAATATGGGAACTGGTGAGCTGGCGACTGTATTATAAAACTTGGTGGCGACTTCTTTACAGGGCTTCCAAATCTCTTCTATGAAAACTCAGCAGAATGGAAAGGCCCTCAAGCCAGTATAATTGAAACTGAAAAGCAGGCAAACCAATTTAATATCTTTTTTGGGGAGTGGGGTTGGGGATAGAGGGAATGTTAACACATAATTAAATCCACAGCAAGAGTGATTACAGTGTGACTCTAAGGCTGTTAAACTCTGAAGTTCTCTATAAATTAAGCAAATACAATTTTGGCTGTGTTATGTTTATATTGCAGACCTAGGCATCTTACTCCTATTCTTTCTGTGCCTGAATTTTTAGGCTCATGTGCAAATTGCCAAGGGACAAGGGATTCATGACTTATTTGAGTACACAACGGGGAGAGCCAGAGGACTTACTTTTTTTATTTTTATTTTTAAATTTAGCCTTAAGTCTAGGTTTGGTTGGTGAAGCATTTGCCAACATACATAGAGTTCTATTTAGATTGCGTGGCTTCCTTCTGGGATCAATAGAGTGAACCCTGGGAATTTAAAATCACCTAGAGGACCGATGCTGGTAACCTTCAGTCAAATGTTTCCCAGATTCTACATCTGGGTGGATTCTGAGAGCCTCTAGAAATCACTGGAGCAGCTATTCATTTCCAAAGAGAATAGCTTATGCCCACAACCATGAAGAACTATTATCATTGTTTGTAATAATAATAATAATAATAATAACATATCATAGAGCACTTTGTTTATATTACTAATCCTCCAGTTTTGAGCCTGTGAGGTCAGTCGCACATGTTACCATTTTTCCTATTTTTCAGGTGGAGAGCATGTGGCTCGGAAGGACAAACTGATTGTTGTGAAAAAGTCAATATTGCTAGTAAGTGGCAAGCCAACTTCTCGAAAACCCCACCGACGAGCACTTTTAGTATTTATCCAAAACGCCTCTTTTCTGAACGCAACGGTCGCCCAAGAGGTCTTGGACATAGGCAGGAAGTGAACGACAAGACTTGCTCTGATAACCTTGCAGCATCCAGGCACCAAAAAGAACCAGCAGAAGACATTTCGCTTTATCATGGGGGAAGGTACCTTTCCAGAGTGGAACTCCGCTCATACCACTCCAATCTCTACTAAACACATCCCTCCCATGTGCTTTGGGGAAAATAAATTTCAACCTGGCAAACATATATTCTTATCTTCTTAAAGTTCTTAAAGATTAGGCCACTGTGGGGCAGCTAGGTAGCCCCATGGATAAAGCACCAGACCTGGAATTTGGAGGACCTGGGTTCAAATTTGACTTCAGATATTTCCTAGATATGGGACTCTTCCCTCATTTAACTCCAGTTGCTTAGTCCTTTGCCATTCTTCTGTCTCAGAGTTGGTACTAAGACAGAAAATAAAGGATATTTAAAAAATTTAAAAAATGAAAAAAGACTAGGCCAGTGGAGGGAAAACTTTGGCAGGTCTTACCATGTCAGAAAGGGGGCTGAGTATGGTCCCAGGGTTAGATTGTGTCCCATTTCTGTAGACCAGCATAGCCTAAGCCCAGAGAGGCTTATCACTTGCAGGCTAGTCATTTAATGATGAATGATTTGGTTGCAACAATCCATGAAACAGGGATATAATTAGAAGAGTTCCTCAGTCCCGTGTAACTTCCTGCTTGTGCAATGAGAATGACTGAGGGGGGGAGAAGGGCTTCAGAGAGTATTAGAAATGCTGGATTTAAAGTGAATAGAAATATTAACTATGAATAATATATAATAAGTAAATTTATTGTTAATAAAAATTATAAATTATCATCTGTTTTATTAGAAATATATTGTTCTATAAATATTATATACTATGTTATATTATTATAAATAATAACATGCATATAAATATGAGATCCTGGTCCAATGATCCAAACATAGAGGAAAAGTTTTCTATATATACATCTAAGTGGCTAAGTAAATAGTATATTAGACTTGGAATCCGGAAGACTCATCTTTTAAAAATTTACTAGTTGTGTGGCCACGGGCAAATCACTTTATCCTGATTGCTGCCTCAGTTTTCTTATCTGTAAAATGAGCTGGAGAAGGAAATGGAATGGCAAACCATTCCAGTATCTATGCCAAGAAAATCTCAAATGGGGTCACAAAGAGTCAGACCTTGTCTAAACAACGACTGAATAACAACAAAGAATAACTCTAGGTCTTCATTTGATAACTAAAGAGACAGTGATATACAATGAAAAAACAGTTCCAGTGCCATTACTAACTAGCTGTGTGATCCTGGGTAAGTAACTTCACCCTTTTTGCCTCCGTTTCCTCATCTGTAAATTGAGCTGGAGAAGAAAATGGCAAACCACTCCATTGTGTTGGCCAAGAAAACCCCAAATGGGGTCACAAAGAGTCAGACATGTCTAAAAAACAACCGAACATCAACAAAGAATAGCTCTAGGACTTCATTTGGGTAATAGAAGAGACAGTGATATACAATGAAAAAACAGTTCTAGTGCCATTACTTTACTAGCTGTGTGACCTTAGCAAATCATTTAACCTCACTATGTCTGGGTCTTGCCTACTTGGAGGGTTTCTGGGATGATCAAATGAGCTAATGTTTGTCAGCAACTTGTATGATCCCTTCTAACTCTGATCACAATGCTGAAGAAATGTTTTGGAAGAACTTTTTTTTTTGGTAAAAAGTGTATAACTGGTGTCTACTGTTTTTCTGAAAATTAGTGCACAGATCTGTAAACCATGGAATGGATTCAAGTGACTATAAGATTATTTCTGGCCCCACCAATTGGCCTTGGGTTTTGGCAAGCATGCCTGCTCCTTATTATTCCACTCACAGCTAGCTGTTGGCCCTCTAGCGTAGGACCACTCCCATTTGTATTTTGTAGTATTTTGAGTCATTGCTGTGGCTCTTATTTTCTACATCTCATTTCTCTGGCCCAAAACTTCTAAGTAATCTTGACAAAGAACTGGCAAACATGATTAGTACAATTAAAATGAGATATGTGCACTAATGTGCTGGTAGGTATGTTTAATCTGGATAAAAATACATTTCTTCCATTACTTTCTTAAGTCTAGGCAATTAAAAAAATTCCAATAAATCAAGGCCCAGTTTATAGCATCTGCTCATTTCCTAGGTGTCAATGTTCACACTGAAAATTTAACAATTGGGTACGAGCTGGCTCCAATATACCCCAGGTGTGGGATGTCCTTCTGAAGAATATTTGACCTTTGGGGTTTTCAGACAGCCAGAAAGACTTTTCGTTTCATAGTATCTTGTGTAGTCAAGGCATCTTTGTTTTTCCTTTGTACCTCAAAGAAAAGATAGTTGTATATTATTATCATACACTGTTACAGTTTAAGACTTTTATTAGGGGAAGTCATATTTCTTTAAAGGTATGATTTAAAAGGCATGAAACATGCTTCAATATTGTTGTACTTTGCTACATGGTAAAACTTTGGGTCAGAGGATTATACTGAATACCTTTGGGGAACAGGATTTGCCATGCAGAAATTTGCTTTTGAGTTGCTGTCTTTGGAAAACACATTTGTTTTGCAGAATTATTTTGACCTGTAGACCTTTAACTGAGAGAAGTCAAGGAACAAAGGCCACGGAGTTGGGAGGAAGACACAGGGTCAGGATTGCAACTGCTATGGGAGAGACAAGATGAAGTATAATATAGCTTTGCTCTTAAAAAAAACCCAACAAAAGACTTGCTTAAAAATATGTTGGGATAGACAATAGCCATGGTCCCAGAACAGAGCTATACCTAGAAACTTTTATGCCCCTGGGGCAACTACCAAAGTCTAAAAGCACGGGATGGGAAGAGAGTAGGAACATGTTGGTTTCCTTCCCTACAGAATTAGGAGGTTGCCTTGAATAACCTCTATGCTCCCTTCCAACTCTAACAGTCTATAAAAGTACCTTTTGCTTCCTTATGGCCAAGGTGAGCACAATCCAAGCCTTTAGGGGTTCTGGGAAGCCATTGAATATAGACTAAGTAAGTAATGGCTTCTGTATTTGCCATTGGTATACCAGTCAAGTGTGGAGAAGACTCATTACCAAGAGGATGATTGATGTGTAAGATGGGGATGTGTCAATAGAGGAAATACCTGTGTGGCTGAATTTGCAGATCTTTTGGAGTCTTAAAATATTAAAGTTTAAAGACAGCTTAGCAATGTCAGGTGATGATGACAAATTATTCGTGGGTCATCAAACTGGAATGAAAAAAAATGTTTTTGGGGATTACAGGAGGGTCAAACAGCCAGACTGACAAATCAGATACCCAGATATCCTCTTACTTGGATGGTGACAAAGTTTATTGATTTAGAGTGTACAATTTATAGGGAAAATGACATAGACTAAGGCTTTTGCAGGAACAATGGTGAGTAATGATTTACAAGATGGAAACAGTGGATATAGATTACCTCAGTGGTTCTGAACAGAGTTTTCTATAGGATAATAAATCACAGGTAACATGCCAATTCAGCATGTCAGTGTATGATGCAATACTGTATATTCTTCTCATAGAACTCTTGTATTATTATTTTCTTGGCTGTACATACAGTGTTTGTTTTCCTCATGCTAGGGAGCAGGCTATGTATCTTGCAATTTCTAAACTATGGTTTCCCAGAGACCCTGCAAACGGTGGTGCATTGGGCATTCTAGAGCCTTGCTGGAATGGAAGCCACTAATGCTCTTATGCTGTTCCCACATAGCAAGAGACCCCAAAGAGCAAATATAAATTCAATTCTTTTTTTAAAAAATCAACTCCAGGTGAATATTTATAAGATAATCTAATATCAAGTGACAACTATATATAACATATGACTATAATGGTCCTAATGTGACCAATTAGAAAGTGAAAAACTCAGGTAAGTGACTTTTGATTTTCTTCTGTGTGATTTTCATGTTCTTGATGTTTTGGAGACATTGTGGTTGGGTGGAATGTGCCCTGGATTTGGAGGTAGGGGATTTTTGTACTTCCATTAGAATATATGCTTCTTGAAAAAAAGGGATTATTTCACTCTATAAATTTGTATCCCAGTGTATCACAGGGCATGACACACAGTAGGTGATTAATAAATGCTTTGGGGTTGGTTTCCTAGATTTAAATCCCAGCCCTGCTCATTATGCGCATGTGCCCCAAGTTCCCTTTTAGCTTTAGATTGTATGAACATTTTGTTTTCACTGAAAGGAACTTTTGTTGTCTCCTTGTGTAGAAATTGCTAAAGAATCTCACACTTTGCCAATGGAGCAGAGAGTAGGTGGAATCTACTTCCCTGATCTATTTCAGGGGTCAATAATCTCAAATAGTTCATGTGTCATCCACCCATTACGTTAGGATGCTAAACTTTTATTTATTTGAACCCTTGCTTTCCATCTTAGTAACAACTCTAACACAGAAGGGCAAGGGGCTAGGTCTTTCTCAGGTCCACACAGCTAGGAAGTATCTGAGGCCAAATTTGGACTCAGGTCCTCCCCACTCCAGACCTACCTCTCTATCTAATCTGTGACTCAGGTGCCTCCAAGCTCTTTAAAAAAATTGATATTTGTATTTCGATATAATTGATTCCCTTTGCAATCTCATGTATTTTATGCATTTAAAACGAAGGGGTTCATAGGTTTCACCATTTGCTGGAAAAGCCTATGATACACGAAAAAGGTCAACAACTTCTTCATGACATGTGAGCTCCGTATCCTATCTAAGTTTTGTATTTTTCCAAAGTGCTGCCTAGCACAGAACTTTGTCCAGAGTAGGCATCTAATACATATTTGTAGCATTAAACTATTTGTACAGGAGGCAAGTAAATGACAAAGCCAGATCTTAAACCCAGCTCGTCTGACTCCATATCCTTTACCCTTCTCATTGTACCTTAATTTTTCTCTTTTCTGTCTACTTCATAAGGATCCTTCATCCTCTTTGGATTTGGGGAAGGAAGATCCAAATCCATCACTACTTTTTCTCTGGGCCAACATTTAAGGATCTGCAGATGACTTTCCAGGGTAGTTTTCCTTCTGATTAGGACTGGAGAGGTCTGCTTACATTGACCCATTTTATTTCCCATCTGGGATCTATCTTGGTTTAATGTTTTGGCCTTCCCCCTCCTTCTTGTTAGGAGTCTCAGGCTGTTCCTCTGAGGCTGAGCTACACCTGCATTGGCCAGGATTGGCAGATAGCTTTGGCTGCTCTAGGTCTCTAAGTCACAAAATCCCAAGAGTTGGATTTAGGTCTGTTGTTACTCTAACGAGGATCTTTTTCCACTTAGTAAGTCAGTCCTTCCCAAGCATGTGAATTAAATGGGCTCATAAGGAAAAACCTCTTAGTGGACATGCCAGGGTGATTCTGGTCTTCCTCAAATCTGGACTAGAAACAGGTATAATGTGCTGCCCTTCATATGCTCAAATTGCATTACTTGGTGCAAAGAAACCAAAGACATCAGAAATACCAACTATAATAAAGCTTGACATAAAGAGATTCAGTATTGCACAGATTTGGAACTGCCATGGGTTGGTTAGATCATACAATATAATAATAATGCAATAATTAATCATGAAATAAAATGTGCTACAAAACCATGCAGCATCTGATATTAGCATGTCCAATTTAACTCAATAGACATTTATTAAATATTTCCCATGGGCATGACACTCTTCTTGGTATACAAAGAAAAAGAAAACAGTTACTTCCCTTAAGAAGCTGGCGTTTCTAAAGGTTGGGATCGGGGGTGTTGGTAGAGACGACATAAGTATCAATGAAGTAAAAGGGAGAGAACAATTATAACGGGGACCTTTGGAAGGCCTCCAATATGAGATGGTGCCTGAACTGAGCCTTGAAGGAAGCCAGGGATTCAAAGAGGTGAGGGTAGTGGGGAAGGAGGGAGTACATTCAAGGCATGGGGGACAGCCTGAATCAATGAGATCGAAGGTAGAATGCCTCACCAGGGGAATAGCTAGTATGCTGCTATGTCTACTAGTTTTCTCTCCCAACAAGATTGTCAGAAAGGACTTCCACCATATGTTTTCTGTTTAGACCATGTTAAAGAATAGCCTCTAGAAATTGACTAAAGCATTTGTTTGATGAAATGCAATTGTGAGTCCAAATGTAATAAGCCAAAAAGAAGATATTTCATTCTTTCTCATTAAATTCAGCTATCTGTCAATAAATATTTAATGAGCACCTACTTTGTAGAGCACTTTGGGGATACAAAGAAATAGAAGGAATTTGGAAACAGAACAGAATTTGAATCCTGACTCTGCTATTTTGACCATGGGCAAGCCATCAATTCTCTCTTGGACTGAGATTCTTTATCTACAAACTAAGGGAATGGGCTAATTAGTTGATCCCTTGGGCCTCTCTCACATCTCTGAATCTATAAGAGTTGGCTCATGACTTCCAAGAGCTTATCATTTAGTTATCAAATATGACATTTCTTATTAACTGTATAGATTTAAGTTTGCTATTGCTTTGGTCTGATAATGGGGAAGGCAGTCATGCAAAGAAAGTGTTACAGCAAAAGAATCCTTGGAGGGTAGAGTTTGGGACATTTTAAGGTATAAAATGCTTCCTTCCTTCTCTCCTTTCTTCCTTCCTTCCTTCCTTCCTCACTCTGTCTCTTCCTCCCTCTTTGATAATGGTCATATAGCTATGAAGTGTTTAAGGCCAGATTCAAATCCAGGTCCTCCTAACTCCAGGCCTGGTACTCTATCCTCCGTGTTTATCGAGCTTCCCCATATTGATCTTTAAAAAAACCACTTCTGTTATTTCCCAGTTCCTGCAATTTTTTGAAGTATGAGGATTCCCTTTTCTAAAAGTCAAATAAAGTTTCGGACTCCTGCATTTCATTATTTGAATCTATTGAGTGAAAAAACACATGATGGCAAATACTATCATGCAGTCAGAAATATTTTCAATGAATTCACACTTTGTTAATAACAATAGCTATGTATTTGAATAACTTAATTTACATATCTGAAAGACACTGTAATCTATAGAATTTATGTTTGCTTATTCATTCTTCTGAATCACACTTTATGTTTTATTGGAACTAAGATCAAATTTTAAAATCAAAATGGCACAACCTAGCATACAAATGGGTTGAAGATTCTTTGTAATACCTGGATAACCTCTCATCCACTGAGTTCACAGTCAGAGCTTTAACCAGGGTGATATGACGAGATCTTTGTTTCAAGATCCTGAAATTTGTAGGGTACATCTGATAGCATTTACATTTATTTCCCAGCATGGACTAGTTCCCAAGAATAACTAGCCAAAACAGTTAGCTATATAGCTGCTGAGTTATCATCAGGGCTGGATGAATGGCTTTTGACTGAGGGCTTTGATAATAGCACTTATAGCACTTCAGCAATGTAGAAACACCAGAGTTCAGTGAGTAGTTTGTAAGAAGCAAATTCAGAGTTCTTTTTTTCCTTACCACATTATTCCATTTGAATTGAGTTGCTCTGCATGTTTTTCTGGGCTCTTGAGAGCAATCGGTAATAAGGGATAAAAGTGAGGGTAGTTCCTTGTTTCTCATTTTTCTGATAGAATAGAAATTATTAGTCATTGAGTTCTTCTACCTATCCCACTGCCCTTTCTGAGGAGGGTGATTGAGTCACAGTAAATGAAGACTCCCATAAGAGATGACTAATTTCACAGATGAAGAAAGCAAAGCCAAGAAACTTGTCCAAAGTTGTCCAGAGAGTAAGTAGAAGAAAGGGGATTCAAATCTATGTTGTCTGACTACAAATCCCTGGCTCTTTCTATGTTGGCATATTATCTTCACATTTCTATGGCACCTGCAGATTTATAAATGAGGGAGCAGGCAAGAACTTTTCAGATATCACAAGACTCTTCAGACCCAGAGCAGATTCAGCTCTGAGTCTGAGGAAATTTGGAGTCCTGTCTGCAGTTTCCTTCCATAGCAGTCAGTGAATGTGGGCCTCCCAAAGACACAGTACATTAGTGCATCATTGTGCTAGACCTGGAAGGGGTCTCAAATGCCATCTAGTCTAATTCCTCCAAGCAGATGAGAAAACAGAGACCCTGTATTATGCAAGAATTCCATGCTGCCCTCTGCTACATTACATTACACACAGGTAATAAACATCAGAGGTGGGATTTAGACCCAGGTCTCTGATCTGGAGCTCCTGAACTGGAACCCATGCTCTTTCCATCGGGAGTAGGGCCTGCATTTTTAGCACAGGTAGTCTCAGCAGATCTGGTTTCTTCATATTGATTGGTTCCACCTAGTTCCAGCACTGTTCTAGGGGAGACCATTGAGTCATCCACAAGAATCTAGATCTCGAACAAACTGGTGCCAAGTTAACTTTGGCCCAACATGAAGAAATCTGATGTATTTATAGTTAACCTATTTTGGGGAGAGAGGCACTGAGTCAGTAGGAATTACTATTGTTTTTTAATCATTTTCAGTTCTGTCTGATCTTTTGCAACTCTTTTTGGGGTTTTCTAGGCAAAGACATTGGAATAGTTTTCCATTTCCTTCTCTAGCTCATTTTATAGATGAGGAAACTGAGGAAAACAAGGTTGTTAAGTTAAAAAAATAGGGTTAGGGATAACTAACTCAGTGGATTGAGAGTCAGACCCAGAGATGGGAGGTCCTGGGTTCAAATCTGACCTCAGATACTGTTATATTGAATCTCTGGGAGCTTGAAATTCATTCAATAATTGACAGATAAGTCAGTTGGATAGAATGTTCCCAGAGAGGCATGTGAAAGGCCGGAGTGGTCGGTTGAGAACCCTGAGGAGAAGTTCTGGGGTCTTTTACCTGTCCTAAGGCTAGAGATCGGTGTGGATCCTGGTCTTGGAGTGAGAGAGTGCAAACACCACTCTGCAAGCTCTTCCTGTCCTTCATATACCGTTATCAACCTGTACTTGACCACCACTTCGGTGTCTACTGCCCTAGATATTAGGAGTTTCATCATCTAGTTATCTAGGCTTCCCAGGGCCCAGGAGGGATCCGGGAAGTGGGCAGGAGATGAAGAAGACAGTGGAAGGGTGGATACATCTCAACTGTTAAGGCTTAAGATCTACAGAAGAAGAAGCTGAAGATTTCCCAGCAGTTTACCTACTCTGGTTTAGCCTTGGCCAGGCTGAACCAGAGGGAAGCTAACATTGATTCTTCATTTGCCAACAGTGAGAGTTTCATTAGTAACAATTAAAGTAGGATCTCCTAATACCTCAGTCCTTTTCCCTTATCCTTCTTACTATATATATATATATATATATATATATATATATATATANGTCCTGAGGCTAGAGATCGGTGTGGATCCTGGTCTTGGAGTGAGTGAGTGCAAACAGCACTCTGCAAGCTCTTCCTGTCCTTCATATACCATTATCAACCTGTACTTGACCGCCACCTTGGTGTCTACTGCCCCTAGATATTAGGAGTTTCATCATCTAGCTATCTAGGTTTCCCAGAGCCTGGGAGGGATCCGGGAAGTGGGCAGAAGATGAAGAAAAGGGTGGAAAGGGTGGATATATCTCAACTGTTAAGGCTTAAGATCTATAGAAGAAGCTGAAGATTTCCCAGCAGTTTACCGACTCTGGTTAGCCCTGGCCAGGCTGAACCAGAGGGAAGCTAACATTTGATTCATCATTGCCTGCAGTTAGTTTCATTACTAGCAATTTAAATAGGGTCTCCTATTACCTCAATCCTTTTCCCTTATCCTTCTTATTAATATATATATAAAAAGTTTAAAGTACCTTCCTAAATCAGATTCAAAGCTTGTTTTGGGAAGGGAGAAATCACAGTCAGAATATCAACGTTATCCCAGCTGAAGAGCCCAAATTAATATATCAATTAACCCCAGGTGGGTCCTGAAGGGATAAACCACTTTGACCTAAAGGATCCTGCCTGGGCAACTGTTATAAAGGAGAAGTACCATCTTATCCTCTCTGTACATCATTTCTACTACCTCAAATAGATACTAGTGACCTCCTTTAAATATAACAATACCTCCTAGCTGTGTGACCCTTGGCAAGCCACTTAACTTCCATTGTCTAGCCCTTGCCATTCTTATGCCTTAGAACCAATACCCAGTATTGATTCTAAGACATAAGGTAAGGGTTAAAAAAATAGAGTTAAATGATTAGCTCAGTGTTACAAAGCTAGTAAGTGTCCAAGGCTGAATTTGAACTCAGGAAGAGGAGTCTTCTCGAGTCCAAGCCTGGGATTCTATCTACTATGCCATCTAGCTTCCCCAAAAGGAGTTAGTAGTGTCAACCAAAGGCAGCAGAGACATGTTATTGCTGAATTTGGAGTCCCAGTTTATTTTAGCTATAGGAGAGAAAGCCTGGAATAGAGAAATAGTATAAAGTAGAATTGAGGAACCAACCAAGCTAATGGAACAAGACCATCCTAACAAGCTGAAAGTTGTACTCCAAAGGGCAGAAATTCAACTCCAAAATGCTCTGATGAATCTGATAATTCTTTGATGAAATGTGAGGTTTCATTCTTTCATTTAGCCATCCAAGTAAATGTTTGAATGCCTATTGCATTTATCAAATACTATGCTAAATGGATATTGAATTGGGCTTTAAGACAACTCAAGGATTCATTAAAATTATCCAAAATCTGTAATTTTTTTCAGGATTCCTCTTTTTGAATTAAAATCTGTTCTTAGATACTTACTATCTGTGTGACCCTGGACAAGTCCCTTAAACCTATTTGCCTCAATTTCCTCATCTATAAAAAATGAGCTAGAGCAGGAAAGTGCAAACTGCTCTCATTATCTCTGCCTAGAAAACCCAAAATGGGGTCATGAAGAGTCAGACATGATTGAAACAACTACAACAAAAAGCTTAAAAAATACTTTAAGATCTTCAGATAATTAGTAAAATCTGACAAATACTAAAAACTTTGAAATAGAGTTGTAATGTTTGGCAATATTTGTCTAAAAGACATCTTCTTAGGGTAGGTATTTGAAAGTTGAAAGGCACCAAATCTCTTGATGGAAAGGAAAACTTAAAGCCTAGATTTTTCTCACATAAAGTTGGAAAACAGAAATATATCTCTAAATTTTTCACAGATGCCATGTAGGCCAAGCCACTGGACATCTGTGATGTAGACCATGCAATCTCTTTCAATTTCTTACTGGAAACCAAGGGGCTCTTCTGACAGCAGCAATAAATCAAATGATGTTCCCAGGAAACAAAGAGATAGTTGAAATGAAACACAAGCTGTGTAATGCATTTACCAAGGTCATGCCATACCTTTTCTCAATGGGTTACTCTAGATGGGTCAGTTGGAAAGGTATTTTTTGAGGGAGGATGTATAAGTCAAAAGATGTCAACATTGATATTTTCATAGCAACATTCACTTGGCCACAATGTATGTAGGTCAGAGCTATCCGAAACAATGTAGGCTGCAAAATAAGATAATCTATAGAATAAGAGAATGTTCAGGCTGGACTTTCAAGAGACATCGTGGTTGGTATAGTGGTAAGAAGGATTTGGAGTGAAAAGACTTCTGAGTTCAAATCCCATCTCTCACATTTGCTTGCTTTGCTTGCCATGCCATCTCTTTTGAGTCTTAGTTCTTTCAACTGCAAAATAGGGATATAAGTACGTGCCTTAAAAAGGGTTGTTGGGGAGCTTCATTGTTGCATATATACAAAGTGCTTTGCAAATATGGAAGTGCTTATATAAATGCCAGTGATTGTTATGATCATCTAATCCAACCCCCTTATTTAAAAAATGAGGAATCTGAAGTCCATAGAGGCAAAGTGATTTGTCTAAGTTCACATGGAACATTAGTGGCAGCACATTAAAGAGTTAAAAATGTTTTCATTGAGTCATAGAATCTTTGAATTAGAATGGAGTTTTGAGTCAACTAATGTATCTCATATACCAGTGATGGGCAAACTTTTTAAAGAGGGGGCCAAAGGATAGGAAATGTTCATCTGTCAGTCTGTTTCTAAGGCAACTCTTTTGAAGTTTCATTGTATTGTATCCTACTCATTGTATTCATCAGATTAGGAATAATGTCATGTGGCCAGATAGAACATTTCAGTGGGCAGCATCTGGCCCGAGGGCCATAGTTTGCCCATCACTGTCATATACCATTTCCCCAAAAAACCAAACATACAACCCAGAAATCGTTCTGGACTCATCACACTCATCCCCCCTTTCCCCCATCCAAACAGTTACCAGGTCTTGTTGATTTGTCCTTCATTATATTTCTACCATTCATCCCTTTTTCTATACTCATACCACAATTATCCAAGCTTAGACCCTTAGGGCAGGTAGGTGGAGAAGTGGATAGAGCACCTGGCCTGAAGTCAGAAAAGACTCATTCTTCATCTTCCTGAGTTCAAATTTGACTTCAGACACTAGCTGTGTGACCCTGAGCAAGTCACTTCTGATTGCTTCAATTTTCTCATCTATAAAATGAGCTGGAGAAGGAAATGGGAAACCAGCATCTTTGCCAAGAAAATCCCAAATGGGGTTCAGGAAGAATCAGACATGACTGAAACAACAACAACAAATGACTCTCATCACCTCTTCCAGGTAATAACTTCCTAATTGGACTTTCTCTACCCAATCTCTCCCCTTTCCAAAACATCTTTCCTAGAGATGTTAAACTGATATTCTTAAAGCACAATTCATGACCATATGACTTTCTTCCTCAAGAAGCTTTAGCCCTATTATTTCTGATATAAAATATACACTCCTTTGTTTAGCATTTAACATCCTTCATGATCTGCCTTCAATTTTATATATTACACTCTGTCACATAGCATCTTCCATATATAAAACTCCGTCTGGGTCCACTCCCCAAACCTGCACTGGCACTGGTATGTTGCATTCCCAAAGGGACAACTGTTACCTCAGGTTCTAGAATAAATCCATGGGAAGCTATCCTTTAAAAATGAACTTGGAAGCCCCCAGTGGTGTGTTTTCTTATAATAATCAGCCAATAGAATTGGTAAAATGAAAAGGCATTTGCTCAAATGGCATAACAGGAACAAAGTATTCTCTCCACTAATACATAGTTAATACTTTTCAGAATTCTCTTGTGGATACTGCAAATGAGAGGTATTAGACAATTGTTATTAATGCAAGTCTGTGCCCTGTGTTCATTGTCTCTCCCTTCACTTTTTATGCAATTGAGTTATGCAAGTCCCAGATTATTTCTAAGGTATAGAATATTTCTTTTGCATCTGACTTTCCTGTTTAAATTTCTGTTTTTCGTCTTTTCTGACCTTCAGTTTTTCTAAGTCTCAAAGAGGCAGACTATCTGATTTGAGCTATTTGTTTTCCCTTATACTATTTTCCATCTCATCTTCCCTCTTTGTACAGGCTATTGTCTTTTTTTTTTACCTCTATCTCTTGAAATCACTAATTTCCTTCAAGCTCAGCCCATGTACCACTTCCATCAAGAGATTTTTTCCCCGATTTCCTCAATTGTTAGTATCTTCCCCCAAATGAACTCATTTTTACTTTATATAAAATAGACTATATTTATTTATTTGGAAACACATAATCCTTGTAGTAGACTGTAACCTCTTTGAGGTTAGGAACTTTCTCATTTCTCATTTGTATCCTTAGCACCTAGCACAGTGCCTGATTGAAACTCCCCTATATGAAAGGGAATTCTTATTCTCTTTGCTATTTTGAGTTAACACTTGTGAAAGGGAACTCTTTATTCTTTTTGTCTATTTTGAGTTAACACTTGGTTAACACTAACTTAAGTACCCTTAGTTAGTACCTCACCAGACTGTGAAGTGTGAATCCGACTTTCTTTTATTACCCCTACTTAGTACCTCACCAGACTCTAAGTAAGAATACTCTTGCAAGTCATTTGCTAAAGTGGATAACAACTCAATCAGTCAGGAAATTGTGAATCCTTTTGATAAGAGTTTACACCTCCAGAGAATGAGAAGTAGATCCCACAAAACACTGTCCCTCTGGCCAATGCTAGACAATTTGAAAGCTGTGATTGGCCCCTTTGAAGAGGGGAAGGGACAAGAAGTCACTATAAAAGCTCTGAATTTCCAGAACTGGAGGTCAGCCTCAGGAGTCATCCTCAACAGGTCGTTGTCTTCATCTTGAACTGCCTCTTGGAGAGAACTTGGGTGTGCGAATAGCTGTCTTTCCTTTCCTGACTTCTGGAGAGAGATTAATTCTGGTCAAGAGTTAATAAGTCATGTTGGGTTGAGTTGAGCACCCGAGCAATATTTAGTGTGATAGGCTCTACCCTTTTTTTGTATTTCTCAATTTTCACTCTCTCTACCTATTTTGTAAATAAAAACTTTTGAAAGGCATTTTGACTTGAGCTATGATATTTTAAATTGGAGACCACAATATTATTTATAATTTTAATATATTTTAGTCAAACCCTTAATTTTAATTCCTTACACCTATGACATACTTACCCTTTAGTCATCTACTAGTGATGGGAAACTCACTCCGACAATTGTTACTACTATACTACTACTACACTACTACTAATTGTTAAGAAGTATCTCCTTATAACTGAGTTATTCAACTCCAAATACTTTTATAAAATTATACTTTCTAACTGGTAAAATATATAACAATGAGCACAATTAAGAATAATGGAAACTCACATATGTATGATAGTGCCTTAAGATGTACAAACTACTTTCTTTTAAAATAATTATTGATATTTTTTGTTTTTAAATTATTATTACTTCCCCCAAACTTCTCCCACCATAGAATCCTGCCAAAGAGACAGCTAGGTAGCACAGTGGAAAGAGGACTGGGTGTGGAGTTAGGAAGAGTTCAAATTTGCCTCTGACACTTATTAACTGGTGACCCTGCGCAGCCCACTTAACCTTTTAGAATGGGGATAAAAATAGCACATTTTTCACAGGATTGTTGAGAGGATGCATTTGTAAAGCATATAATACAGTGCTTAGCACATAGTAGACACCCAATAAATGCTTGTTTTCTTTTTTCCCTTTAAGAAATAAAAATGCTGCTTTATCTGTAATTAAAATAGTAAAAATGAGTAGTATCCACATGAATTGTATGCAGGCACACAATTGTATTATATACACTGCATTAACATACCCAGGGGCAGGTAGGTGGTGCAGTGTATAGAGCACAGGGCTGTGAGTCAGGAAGACCTGAGTTCAAATCCAGCCTCAGACATGCGTAAGAATTAAATTAAAGTTGAATATTTCAAGTATTAATTATATGTAGTTTATTATCTGACAAAATAGATCCACGTGACTAAGTTTTTCTACCTGCTCAAAATTCCCCACTTTCACAGCTGCCCTCATAGGAAGAGAAGAGCGCTAGACACAGAACTCTACCTAATTTATGTCCTGTCTATGTCAGCACATTATGACAGGAAGTGAGTAGGGTTCTGGGAATCGTAGTTTTTGCTGGGGATTGTAGTTTTGCTGGGAATCATAGTTTTTAGGGTAACAGATTCTAATTTCACACATGTACTGGCTGTGTGGGATCCTGGGCAAGTTGATTAACTTCTCTTTGCCTCAGCTTCCTCATCAGTAAAATGAATTGGAGAAAGAAATGGCACCACTCAAATATCTTTGTCAAGAAAAGCCCAGATGGGGTCAGGAAGTATCAGACGTGATTGAAACAATACTATGACAACAACAACAACAATAATAAACATATATTTCAGTTATAGTTGAGGAGTCTGAGTAACTGGAGCATACTAACAGTTTAAGTAATCCCTGGTTGTTTGTTTTAAGTTGAGTTTCCGTTACTATCTCTACTCACATTTGGTTCATCCATTTGATTGACTGTGGAATCCAGAGCACAATGGCTTCAATAATACTATAAAAAGAATAGCAAAAATTTGTCAAACTCTGATTGATTGTAATAACCTACCTTATCTTTGATGAAGAAACACTTCTCCCTCAGTAGACAGAGGGTGCCCCGTGAAGAGTATGACATATACATATACATCAGTTGGTTTAACTTGATTATGCATATGCGTTGGTTGGTGCTAGAGATGGGGCACAAGTCATATGTCATGGCGAAAGGAATTGAGTGTAAAAATAAAAAACAACGAAGATAAAACAAAACCAAGGGATTGCCTCAGCTAAGGAGTTTTTAAAAAAAGATGGTCAGATGCTAGCTTGGCTGTTTTGGGAACCAATGTTTTGTTGTTGTGATTAATGATCTACTTTAAACTTTTACTATCTTTCAATATGATTTTCAAATTTTAAAACCATCCACTATAGGAACAGCTCTGATCTGCATTTAAAATAAGACAATTTAGCCTCTGATTCTTATGTGGATATAGGAAGTTTAGCTCCTGAGTATTTACTCTTTGTTTTGTTATTGCTCAGCTACCTGCCTTGGCTATTGGTGCCAATGTGCTCTCTTGGCAACCTACTGTCAGACTGCCTCAACAAAAACTAATGGGCACATTTTTTGATTCTACTGACTAAGACTTCTAAAAGTAGTCAGCCATGGTGATTTCTCCCAGTTCCTTTTGAGGTAATACAACACAATGTGTCCAACCAAGTATATTTTTCTTCTTCCTTAAAGTGGGAGTGATTAAAGCTCATAGAATTTTAGAGCCTAAAGGTTATTTAGAGAACATTTAGTTTGGGGGCAGCTAGGTGGCTCAGTGAATTGAGAACCAGGTCTAGAGATGGGATGTCCTGGGTTCAAATCTGATCTCAAATATTTCCTAGCTGTGAGAGACCCTTGGAAAATCACAACCCTCAATGCCTAGCCCTTACTGCTCTTCCATCTTGAAGCCAATACACAGTCTTGATTCTAAGATAAAAGGTATGGGTTTAAAAAATATAATTCACTGTGCCCCTCCCCATCCAATTTTACACATAGAGAAATGGAGGCCTACAGTGGATAAATGGCTCCTTGGAGGTTCTATCATTGGTCAGTGACATTCAGGACTAGAACCCAAATCTTCTTTTCTTTTCTTTCTTTCTCCTTTTCACCTGTCCTCTCTACCTGCTTCCATTCAGTGAAATAGTAGTTCCTGGACAATGTACAAGCTATTACACTTATTTCTTCAATAACAATTTAGCTTGCACATTATAGAAGTTGGAGAATATTATGTAAACTTAACCAGTATAGGAAGTCCATCAGTTTCTGTAGTTTGTTTAAACATACATTGTATCATCAGATTAGGAATAATGTCACACAGCAGGATAAAACATTTCAGGGGGCCACATCTGACCCACGTGCTGTAGTTTGCCCATCACTGCCCTAGATAGAATTTTAATCATTGTTTTTTGACATTTTGTAATCCATTTTCTCTACCTTCCTCCTACCCCATCCTTCTGAAGAATGGAATGTTTCAATCTGCATTCAGACTGCATCAGTTCCTTCTATGTCCTTGGAGAATCTTTTTTCATCTTGAGTCCCTTGGCATTGTCTTGGATACCTGCATTCCTGATAATAGTTGTCATTCACATTTCCCATCAGATATTATTGCTGTTACTGTGTAAAATATTCTCCTGGTTCTGCTCACTTCACTTTGTATCACTTCACATAAATCTGTCCAGGTTTTTTGTGATCATTTTATTTGTCATTTCTTATGGCACAATAGTATTCCATTACAAGCAGATATCACATGTTCAGCTATTCCCCAATTGATGGACATCCCTCCAATTCCTATAAAAAGAGCTACTGTCAATATTTTTGTACAAGTAGACCCATTCATTTTCAACATGTCTCAAGACCAGTCATCTAGTCAATCAGTCACTCAGTCAGGTAGCATTTATCAATTATATGCCAGGCACCATACTAAGCACCACAGATAGAAGAAAAGGCAAAAAAAAAGTCCATCCTCTCAAGGAGCTCCACTGCCATGAGAGTAGAAAGAGCAGTCTGAATGCAGATTGAAACATTCCATTCTTCAGAAGGATGGGGTAGGAGGAAGGTAGAGAAAATGGATTACAAAATGTCAGAAAACAATGATTAAAATTCTATCTAGGGCAGTGATGGGCAAACTACAGCACGTGGGTCAGATGTGGCCCCCTGAAATGTTTTATCCTGCTGTGTGACATTATTCCTAATCTGATGATACAATGAGTAGGATACAATACAATGAAACTTTGAAAGAGTTACCTTAGAAACAGATTGACAGATGAGCATTTGCTTTCCTTTGGCCTCTTCTTTAAAAGTTTGCCCATCACTGATCTGGGGGCATTTGGTAGCTCATTGGGTAGAGCATCTCGTCTAGAGTTGGGAGGACTTAGATTCAAATCTGACCTCACACACTTCCTAGCTTTGTGACTCTGGGCAAGTCACTTAACCCCGTGTGTCTAGCTTTTGTTCTGTTTTGGAGTTGTTAACTAGGACAGAAACTAAAGGTTTAAAAAATTATATTAAACATTTTTTAAAAAGAAAAATGTGTCTGAAAATTTTCCTGAAATGATTCAGATTCATCAAATGAGAAAAGAAAATAAGATTTTAATACATAGTATTAATTCTTGAGAGATGGTGTATTGTGACTTTGGAGTCAGCAAGAACTGAATTAAGTCTGTCTCTGATGTGTTCAAACAAGTCACTCCCTGGTCCTGTCAACTCTGTCTTTTTAGTCAAAATAAATCACATGAACTATTTCTTTCCTCCTCAGCCATGAAAGTTTGCATCTGTTGGTGCAAAAGTTATCACAATTTCATATGAATGTTCTACACAATTTTCTCTTCACCAGTGTGTAAGACTTAATTTCTCTTTCTTGATTTTTTTGGGGAACTATCCATTACAATATCCTAATTAGCTTTCTGAAATTATTTTGCATCTCAGTCTCTTCATCTGTCAAATGAGGAGATTAGATCAGATTATGTCTCACATTCTTTCGAAAAGATAGTGGTATAGTCACTGGAGGGTCTACTTTCAGATCAGAAACATGGGGTTCAAGGAGACCTCAGACATATATGGTACTAGCTATTTAATCCATGACAAGTCATTTAACATCTAGAGCCCTGAGGCAATTCTATAAGACT
The DNA here is from genome assembly GCF_016433145.1 of Gracilinanus agilis. NCBI lineage: Eukaryota > Metazoa > Chordata > Mammalia > Didelphimorphia > Didelphidae > Gracilinanus > Gracilinanus agilis. The sequence continues at coordinate 165,870,108 of NC_058135.1, read as the reverse complement.
TACAGTTCTAGATAAGGTGCTCCTAGTCTGCATGATAGGAGGAAGTTTCCCTGCCAGGAGTTCCATGGACTGCTGCTGATTAGAGTAAAAATTTGCATCAATGTCATGTTTTAAGTTTTGCAAAGTTCTTTATATAAATCATCTCATTGGATCTATGAAGTCATAGCTCTAGACAGAAAGAACACTTATTGTGGAATGATTATGAAAGTCTAACTGCCCAAGAAATCTAAAGGTTGTTTGTTCTTTTTCCGAGCGAATAGGCTCTTATGAAATAGAACTTTAACTGGATATGGTGATATATTAAATACTGGGTTAATGCCATCTGCTATATGTGCCCAATTATAAAGCTCAGTTGGGGAACCCAAATGGTTAAAGGACATTCTGTATTCTTTCAGCTTTATCTCATTATAATAATTTTTTGTTGTTGTTAACACTGGAGAGGGGGTAAAAAACCCCTTACATCAGCCTTATCCATCGCCAAAGTAGACATGTGTTTTTCATTAACTTCACATCCCTTCTCTTCTGGGCTTACCACGACTCAGTAGACTCCAGAGGCTGGGTCTGTTTTATATAAGCCTTCCACTGATAAGGAAGGATAAGAGAATCTCCCATCTAAAGTGAATTTCTTCTTTTGGGAATTCTTTCTTTCCAGTGTTCATCTGGGTGCTTCCCCATCAGAGGTCTTAGAATTAGCTCCATTCTCAGATGCTGCTGCTAAAATAAATACTCAGAACAGACAGAGCTATAGCTTATGTTTTGGGGGAATGAGCTGTTGCTGCCTTCCATATGTGCTCCAGACTGAGAGGGGGCTCAGTTGGATCACAGGGCTTCATAGTAAGGGATTTCTGGGAAGGGTATGGTACTTAGGTGAATCTCTGCATTTCAATTCCCATCATTTTCCTGAGGGTGGCAACTGCTACATAAGGTGGCAGATTTAGAACTGGAACTGGAGCTCAGAGGTTCCTAGCCTTTTTGTATCAAAGATCTCTCTGGCAGCCTGGTGAAGTCTATGGACACCTACTCAGAACACTGTTTTTTCCAGGCATAAAATAAAATAAAATAAAACAAAATACCCAGGATTACCAAGGAAACCAGACATATTACAATGGAGTCTATAGACAGAAAGACAGTATTCTGGAGATGAATCTAATAACTAAAATAATTTTGAAGTGATGATGAGTGTAAATGATCTTTCAAGAACACTTGTAATGTGATATGAAAACAGCTGTGAGTCCTGTTGGTCCCAGTCACAGGAATTGCTAATATTGTGGCAGTTTGTGGCTTACATTCATAACTGAAGAATTCTCAGCACCACATGGAGCTTTTACAAAAATTGATCCTATAGTAAAGCATTGAAATGTTATATATGTATACATATTGTTATAAGGAAGAGAGGGTTATAGTAAGAGTTGATGGTATGCAGCGGACAGATGAAAGAGGAAAGATTCTGGAATGTTGAAAGGAAGGGTTGAGCTGGAACTCCGGAGCTGTTAGTCCCTCTCTCTCTGGGGTTTGCTGACTGCAAGCACCTGGAAGGAGAGGCTGCCAAATACCTGGTGGAGTTCCTTTACCTGTCCTTGCTACTGAGACCTGTGTTTCCCTTGGAAGAAGATCTTTGAACCTGAAGCTAGCCTGAACCAACATCCAGCCATCTGCAGCTGTCAGTAAGTGGAGGTCTGAGTCCATCTGGACTTGGGATCTTTCCCTTGGGTCCCTGTCTAATCGGCCACAGACCAATGCCTCTAATAATAATCAAGAGAGGTTTGGTTGGTGTAGGGTAGCTAGATTTTAGGGTTTGGGGTTTTAGGTGGGAGAGGAGAGGGAAATAAGAGTAGTCCATCAATTCTCTGAAGACCCTTCTCATGAAGGTTTAGTTCCTGGGGTACTTAGCTAGTAAAATAGTGATAGTAATTCCCTTTCCCCTCCAAACCTCTCTTTGACAATAAATGACAACTTCTGGTGACTTTTGTCACCAGACAAAAGTCTGCGACCGTGTGATCTGCGACTGAGTATGGTCTGTGTGCTGGACCCTGGACCAGGCTCTGCCTTGGTCAGGGCTGTCTGTTAGGCCCTTTCACCCCCAGTGGGTAAACCTTGGTACTGGCCCAAAGTAATTAGTTTAATCCTATCTAATCCCATCTTTCAAATATCCGTATTACAGTATACATAATCAGGAATAGTAAACACATACTTTCTAGAGTATAAAGCAATAGAAATAGTACTTAGTTCAGCTAGCACAAACAAAAGACCCAGACCCAAATGGGAATCTAACAATGAAATTCTAGAAAATGAGTAGGTCAAAAAACAAATCCTAGGAAAATATCAATAAGGATGATGAGACCACATCCCCAATTTTCTGGGTGCATTAACTATGCTCAGTTATATGCTAACAATACTAAGAATATATAACTGAAGGAGATGCCAAATTTCAGTTAGAGATTAGTGAAAATAAAGATATAACACAAGTCCATAGACCCTCTGAATTCTATCCATAGACTCCTTGAGAATCCATGAACCTCCCATGAAGAACCCTGTTCTATCCAACCTTCTCATTTTACAGAGAAGAAAGTAGCAGCAATGCGCTTAAAGGTACACAGCTAGTAAGCAGTTGGGATAGGATCCAAACCTTCAAATTCAGCATTTTTTTCCAATAAAAAATCTTATAATCTTATTATCGCTATGATATTGACTCATAATAGTATCTCAAGCCCCCAAAGACTGACTTCTGTAAACATCCTTGAGACAGAGGCTGGGGGTACAAGGAGACAGGAATGGTATGAGACCAGAGGAGAACAATAGATGACTTCACATTATCGCGATGTCATTGAGTACAGGGACATGTGAAAGAAAAGTGGTAATTTAGGGTAGAAAAAGAAGCTTGGAATAATAATATTATTAGCAACAACCATAACCCCTCACAGTTATATGCTGCTTTACATCTTTCAAAGCACTTTTATATAAATATAGATATGAATTAATATATCTATGGATATCATTATATGTAAAATATAGTTATCTAAAGATATCACTATCTAATTTCTTTTGATTTTTGTGACAACCCTGTTGCAAAGGTATCTACAAATATTGATATCTTTCTAATTTCTTCTTTTATCTTTGTGACAACCCTGTGGGGGTAAGCAGGGCAGGTACTATTTCTTTCTCTTTTGTTTTTTAGAAAACCTTTCCCTTCTGTCTTAGAATCAATAGTGTATATTGGTCTCAAGGCAGAAGAGCGGTAAGTACTAGGCAATGTGAGGTTAAGTTACTTGCCCAGGCTTACACAACTAGGAAACATTTGAGATCACATTTGAACCCAGGATCTCCCATCACTAGGCCTGGCTCTCAATTCACTGAACCATCTAGCTATCCCTGGCAGGTAATATTTCATTATTCTATATCAGTGGTTCCCAATCTTTTTTGGCCTACTGCCCCCTTCAGAAAAAATATTACTTAGCGCCCCCTGGAAGTTATGAAACTATTTATTGAACTCAGAATAGAATATAATACAAAAAAAGTGTGGCCATCACCGCCCCCCTGGATCGCTGCAGCACCCACCAGGGGGTGGTGGTGCCCACTTTGGGAATCACTGTCCTATATGATGAAACCTAGACTCAAAGACATTAAATGAATTTTCCAAGGTGATGTAACTAGTGTATAGCAAAGTCAGACATATGTAGTCAACAAGATTGACATTCTTATTTTCCCAAAGGAAAGCAATGAGAAACAGGCTTAGGTAGGGTTTCCCTATAAAAGCAGACTTAATGGGCAGTCCCAGCTATGCCAAAGGCTGAATGAGAGCAAGCAGATGAGTTCTGTGAAGCATCTCAATGTAATGAAGTGGAAGAGTGAAGAGAAGAGGGTCAGTGACTCCGCTTGGTTGAAACCCTTGGAGCTCTTCTGCTTGGGCCAGCTGTGATTCAAGGGCAGGGTATATAAAGATGGAAGATGCAGCTGGAGGTCAGGACCAATCACCAAGGCAATCAGGGCCACACAGACTGCTGTAGACCTTCAGAGATAGATGCAGACAGGAGCCTGTGCCAGGAGATCCAGCACCCAACTTCCACACACAAGAAACCTTCCCCAGTCCCCCTTAAACTTAGAGCCTTCCCTCTGAGATTATTTCTAATTTTTCTTATATATGTTGTTTGTATGTAGTTGTTTATGTGTTCTCACCCCTGTTAGATTGTAAGCCTCTTGAGAGAAGGGACTTTTTGGGGGGGGATGGGGGAAGGCAGGGGAAAGATATCTTTTTATCTCTACCCTAAGTACAATGCCTGATATATTGCTCTTGTTGCTTAATCATTTCAGTTTTACCCAACTCTCCATGATCCCATTTGAGTTTTCTGGCAAAGATATTGGAGTGATTGCACTTAGCTCCTAGGGTTGTTGTGAGGATCAAGTGAGATAATATTTGTAAAATCCTTAACACAGTGCCTGGCTCATAGTAGATGCTGTATAAATCTTGATTCTCTTCCCTCCTTCTCTGCTCCCCCAAGGAGGAAAAGTCACAGCTAAGTGGAATGATTCTATCTTGTTATTTGGACTCTAATGTGTTGTGATACGGAGGGCATGAATCTAGTTTATTTCTCCTTCTTTGGAGGAGTGCCTTGACTAACAGAGAGCCTCGGTGAAGGTGAAGGTGAAGGAGCTCATTATTCTGTGAATAGACTCAGTACTGGAGACAAGGCATTTTCTGGGTGTTGGGGTCTCTCCTAGTCAGTCCCATTATTTACCTGTATACATATTTCACCATACATATATGGGTACTTTGACACAAGGATCCATATCCTGGCATTTTTCAAGATGGTGAGTCTTTCAATCCCTGGTTACAGGATTAAAGAAGGACTCTTTGCAAGGCCACGTATGATGTGACCACTAAATTAGTCCACATAAAGCTTTTAGATCCTGCCCTTGAGTCCAAGTCTATAATTTCCCTTTTCCTAAATCCTTCTTTTGACAAGGCACATCTGGGACTCACTGAAGCTGAAGGACAAATAGCAAGAAACGTTTCTTAAACCATCTGTAATTCGCAAACACTAAAAATGCCATCAGTATAATTACAGTGAAGGTAAAAGGAGCCAAGGCAAATTTCTCTGGATTCACTTCAAACCCAGGCTGCCCCTGACCAGTGAGTAGCACATGCCCTGATATTTTAGACAGTACTCCCAAGGCTTTTCTTGGAGCTCAGTCTTCTCTCTAGAGGGGTGTGTTCTACTGGCAGGGCATGCCACGAATCTTCAGATACAAGAGTTCTCTTTTTGATGCTAGTTGTGGATTTAATTTCTGCTTTAGATTATTGGCCTTTGCCTCTGAAAGTGACACAGTTGCCAGGGGCTTATTTGAGGGGGATGAGTGTGACAGAGTAAATTTGTGTGACTTCAGCAGCCTTTCCCATACTCCATGTATGTAAAGGCCTTCTATCAACTTCTGGACTTGTGTTTGTACACTGTTTAGGTATTTATTTTATTTCATTTAGCTGAAATCTTATTGGATCTATCAGCAATCACTTTCTGTAGTTGTTGTTCAGTTGTTTCAGTTCCATCTGATCCATTGTGACTCCATTTGGGATTTTCTTGGCAGAAATACTGGAGTGGCTTGCTATTTCCTTCTCCAGCTCTTTTTACAGATGAAGGAAACAAGGCAAATAGGGTTAACGGACTTGCTTAGGGTCATGCAACTAGTAAGTGTCTGAAGCTGGATTTGAACTTGGAAAGAAGAGTTTTTAACTTTTAGAGACCCAGTTTGTCAATGGAATTAAAAGGATTCATTTTCTCCTGAAGCCACAATTATAGATCATGAGACTTAGAGCTGGAAGGGACCTCAAAGAAGAAACTGAGGGGTGCATCTAGGATGCTCAGTGGATTGAGAGCCTGACCTAGAGATGGGTCATCCTGGGTTCAGATCTGACTTCAGACACTTCCGAGCTATGTAACCCTGGGCAAGTCACTTCACTCCCATTGCTTAGCCCTTACTGATCTTCTGCCTTATATACAGAGTATTGGTTCTAAGACAGAAGGTAAGGGTTTAAAAAGAGAAGAAGAGGCTAAAGTCTAGAAAAATAAAGGGATTTTCTCAAGATCACACATCTAGTAAATATGAGGACTTGGATTTGAACTCAACTCCTCTGACTTTACTTATCACATCACAGTGATTTCCCAGAACCTTGGGGATCCTATAAAATCATGAGATCACAGTGCCATTGATTTAGAGCCAGAGAAGAAAGGATCTCAGAAGTCATCTGGTCCAATGCCCTGAATTTGCAGATAAGGAAACTGAGGCTAGAGACATGAATTGACTGGCCCAAGGTCACCAAAATGGTAAGTGAAAGAGCTGTGATTCATATCCATTTCCCTCCAACTCTAAATCCAATGTTTTTCCCCTTGCCAACCTGCCAAATATGAAACACTAGAAAGTATGGATGAACAGAGAGGTAAGGTACCATAGTACCAATAGAAAAAGCAATAGAAAGGAAAGAAAGATGAGGCAACTAGAATACATATAGTTTAAAAGAAGACTTCTCTGCCTTAGGACATGGTACAGGACATAGTTTTTAATAAGAATCTCCATTTTGGATATCATCGCCTAGAATGGACCAGTGGAAAAAAGCCAAGCCTTTCTTTGCTGGCTTCACAGTTGAAAGAGAGAGAGAGAGAAGTAGGTCACTCAAGCCATATTGTTTTCATTGGCACCTCTTGGGTGCTTCTCCTGGCCAAGGATCTTGCTACTGAAATGGAAGACAACAAACATGAGGCTACACGTGGGGAGATGGATATGAGATGTAACTTGAAAGTCTGAATCAAAACGGAAGTCACCACGGAGGGAAAGGGATTGGTTCCTGAGCCAAATGGGAACATCTGGGAGCACACCAGGCATGCAAAAATGCAGTGACACCTGTGTAGAAAATAATTTGATGGCTCAGGGGTTACTGACATGGGGCTCAAAGTTGAAGGCTTGGCTCTTGTTTTGGAAAGAGAATAGTGACTGAGCTCTCATCGAGCAGTTGCTGCTTCACCAGGATTACAATGTGGCTCTGTCAGAGGGGTTCAATGTGTGTTTTCTTTCTTTCTTTCTTTCTTTCTTTTCCATACCTGCTGAGTTTGTCTGTTGTAAATTCAGTCCTGGAGGCTCCTTTTACTCTTCCTGTTTTGCTTATGGATTGCCAGTATCTCTGTTTCCTGTGTCCTCTCACTCCCCCCCTGGATTTTTGACATCAATACAGCACTTGACCTTAAGAACTGGTGGGGGAGCTGGGAGAGAGAGGAGGGAAGCAGAACAGTGACTCCATGGTCTTCTAATCCCAGGGGAAAGAGCACACTGAAACTTCTTTGCGATAACAAAAAATGTTATGGCAGGTCAAGTAAATAGCTCCTGAAGACTTTTTGGTTTGGCAGCTTAGGGAGTAACCTCTAAAAGGTCTAAGAGAAAAATGTCAGAGAACAACTGACAGCTGCACCAAAGGATGCCTTGGATTCTACATCGCAGCCCCTTCTAGGAAAGTCTGGTGGGGGAATGGGAGTCCATTTTTTTTTTTTTAGGTTGATTGATTTACTCAAGATCATGCAACTAGTGAGTGTCTGAGACTGGGTTTGAATTCAGATCTTCCTGACTCAATCCACTACAACACACAGGCTTCACCCCCGCCCCTCCTTCCCCCACCCCAGGCTCTTACACAAGACCCCTTGCAAAGTGCTCTGCAGCTATTAATGGCTGACTGTATCAGTGAGAGATTTCTCACTGGCAAGTTAAAAGTTTTACTATTTATTTCGATAGTCATCCAGCTCTGCCTGCCAACCATGTGCAAGGCACTTGGACTATGTGCTAGGGATCTAAAGATTATAACATAATGTTTCCCACCCTCAAAGAGTTTCCATTCCTCTGGAAACATATTTTCTATGATTCAGTACACAGATACTTTGTAAACATTAGAATTCAAGACTTAGTGGCATTTGAGGCATAATAGAATTAGATAAATGCTTTCCATGACCTTTTTTTGGTCATAAGCTAATAATTTCCTTGAACTTTTCCCAGGATTTACTTCTAAAACATCTTTAGTTGGTCTTTTGTTTCCTAATACCACCATCTTTTGAATTGCTGTGGTCTGTGCCTCCCCATTCAGGTCAAACTAAAAGGAAAAACAAAACAGGTTTCTAATATTTGGAAGCAAAAGACTGATTTAGTGTGGATTTGTGCTAATAAGTTCACTGAGTTCTGGGAAAGCTTTGCCAGGTCAGCCCTTTTCAGGATCCAAGTGGATATCAAAAAACCTTTTTTTTTCCTTCCATGAATTTTCATGCAGGTTCCTGTAGAGCATTTAAGTAAACAGCCTGAAACAGAGAAGTTCATTCAGAAAACTGGAGAACTCTGGCAAGTTTGTAGATCACTGTAATTCTTCCTTCTTGCCTCAAAAATGGGCCATTTGAGAATGTAGATACTCATATTGAGAGGTCAGAATTGTAGAGTCAGATGGATCCTGCTCACACAGATTATTGAAGGGTCCCAAAGACAGGGTGGGGGAGATGAGAAATATACTTGGGATCAGGAGGACCAGAGAAAAGCTGATTGATAATCAATGATAAAGTTTATTGATTGTGCATTCTATTTTATAGAGAGCCTGAAACAGGCTGAGAGCTTAGGTAAGCTTTCACATACACAATGACAAGGCAGTGTGGTACAATGGATCTGATTTACCTCATTGAACCTTGAATCATTGAAATCTTTATTAAGAGCTTACTATATACTAGGCACTTTGCTAAATGATGAAGAAACAAAAGATAGTCCCTGACCTGAAGGAGCTTATGATCTAATGAGAGAAGTGTGTAAATGGAATCAGCTCATCCTCATTCATTGTTAGACTCTAGCCATCAGAAATAATGTCACCCCCACCTAACTTAGAATTAAGTGGGGAGGGGAAGATTAGTTACCCACATGTGACAATAAGTAACAAATCAAGAACAATCGACTGCCCTTTGGGCAGTCCAAAACAGTGTTGAGGCTGCCATTTGTCCACTTGAAATTAGAGATGGATGCAGGAAGTGGCGAAAGATGCTATCTTTTAAATATGATGGTAACTTCCTGTGGAAGCAGCTGGGGCTTTGAACTTGGTGTAGAAGGATCTCTGGCAAGACCTCAGATGGCTTCCCTCTGAATTGTTACGTGGGTAAGTTAGGCTGACTTCCTTTCTCCTCCCTTGGCGTTTCTGGAGGCTCTACCCTCAAGGAGGCCTCTCTTGCCTCTCTAATTGTAAAAGGCCTTGTGGGTAGAAGCCTTGTTTAATTAAACTCTGTGCTCCTTTGCTGGGACCTCTAAATTCTCATCTGGTCCAGGCCAGAGTTTCTCTCTCTCTATTTCCCTACCTTCAACCTTCCTAATTGTAAATAAACTTCCATAAAAGTCACCCTGACTTGGGTCTATTTTTTTATTTGAAATCGAGTTAATCCAATTTCTGGTGACCGTATCTAGTTTCCCCTCTTACAGAAGACAACATACAAAAGAAAGCTGAAATGATGAGGGAAGGTACTCAGCATACGAGTATGGTAGAGAAGTCAAAGAAGTCCAAAATGAATGCATCTGGGTGAGAAATGAAATATCTCTCTTGTGCCTTATTCTTAAATGGAGGTTGCAGAATTCCTACCTCTTTCTTCCAATTTGATGGGCAGAGGGTACTGATTGGATCTTGCAGAATGATGAAATTTTCCATTGAGGTTCTGGGGGGCATCATGGAGAAGTCAAAGAAATGCAAAATGAATGCAGCAGAGTGGGGAATGAATTAAAGTCCTTTCCACTTCAGAAAGAGTCCAGATCTATGAATTTTCTGCTTTTAGATCATCTTTACATTCTATAGGGAAAAAATAAGCAAACTATCATCAAAAATCAACCTCCCTCCCTAATGGCACTGTGAACATGACATGGCAAATGATTAGGGTAGAATATTATAATTAGAAGAGATCTCAAAGATTCTAAACCACACCTGGATTTTTTAAATAATCTTCCCAACAAGATAGCATCTGGATTCCACTTGAAAATTTACTTTGAGGGAGAACCAAGGTGACTCCCAACCCAGTCTCCTTTTAAAAAATTCCACTTGTTAGAAAGTTTTTCCTTGTGTCAGTTTCCTTCTTTTTTGGGTTCTACTCTTCACTATCTCTTTCTACACACATATAAATACATATACATATATTTTCTAGAACACTATTTTAGAAAATTGTTATATGGCTACAAATATAACTAGAGAAACTGTACATTTTTTTTGACTGGGGTTATTTTGCCTTGCTGGTTCCATTGATAATATGCCTGGAGTCCTATAGCTTTTTTTTTCCCTAATTCATGACACCAACCTCCTCATCCGAAAGAGGGGGCCCAAAGTACTGCTGTAGGGGCAGTAGAGAGCCAGTGAGCAGAAATGGATTGCTCTGAATTAGCCTTCTTGATGGATTCACACAGAACAAAACTGTCAAACATGTCTCCTATTTGCCAGTCACTGAACTGATCAAGAAAGCTGGACGAGCTTGCTAGTCACCATAGATTTTCAGAAAGACTAGAATACCCTGCAGCTTCAATCAATACTGAATGAAGGGTTAGCCAATTGAGATTAAGTGACTTGCCCAGGGTCACACAGCTAGGAAGTATCTGAGGTCATATTTGAACTTAAGTACTCCCGACTCCAGTCCTGACACACTATCCACTGTGCTACCTAAATGCCCCTATTTTTTAAAAAATTAAAATCATTTGACTCTTGCTGTCTCTTCCTCTGATTGTTCAATTCTTTCTAGAACCTTTGTTCTAAGGAAAGTTCTGTGACTAGCCTCCTTCATGCCTTCCTTTCTCTCTGAATTCCACTTCTGAGTCTCTGGACTCATTTCCCCCCCACTTTTCCACCTTTCATCTTCTTTTTATATATTGTCTTTTCCCCATTAGAATGAGAGCTCATTGAGGCCAGGGATTGTCGTTCTTTTTTTAATTTAATTTGATTTTTTGGGGGGTGTAGAGGTTTAGGGATTTTTTTCTTTTTGATTTGTATCAGTACTCTTAGTGCTCTCAGTAAAGTGCCTGACACATAGTAAGAGCTTAATAAATGATTGTTGATTTAACTTGACTAGAAGGGTTCAAGCAATGCATTTGCTTATCTATACTAGAAATAAAGCACAAAAAAATAGTGCTCTAAGAGCATTTAAAGCAATGCTGGAAACAACAGTCAACTTAAAACATGAAAATGTCCCTCTCCTCAACCTCCACCCCAGGGCCAGGAATGGCTATAGAAACTCCACTAGGTTATTTTAAAAATTAAATATTATTTTCTCAATCAACAAAAATCTATTTTCCTTCCCTCTCACCTTTGAAAAAAGGAAGAAAAACCAAATACCTGTTACAAACATGTGTAGTCAAGCAATAGAAATTTCTACATTGATCATCTTCCAAAATTTATGCCTTAATTTTCCCCAAGCCAATTATTTCTCTATCAGGAGGTGGGCTTCAGGTATCATCATGAGTCCTCTGGAATCATGGTCAGAGTTCCTAAGTCTTTCAAAACTGCTTGTCTTTATAATATTGTTGCTATTTTATGAATAATTCTGGTTCTGCTTATTTCACTCTGTGTCAGATCATACAAGTCTTTCCAGGTTACTCTGAAACCATCCCCTTTGTCATTTATTATAGCACAATAGTATTGTATCTTATTTATATAATATATGTTCAATCATTTCCCATTTAATAGATACCCCTTTCAGTTTCCAGTTTTTTGTCATCCACAAAAAGCACTGCTCTGATATAACTACATCATCCCTCTTTTAATCTACCTTCGTTTTCTTCACTTTCTTTTCTTCTCATTTCCCTGCTGAGCGAAATGTATCTCTTTACCCAATTGTGTGTGTGTATATGTGTGTGCATGTGTGTGTATTCTTTCCTCCTTTGACCAGTTTAGACGAGTGTGAGGTTCACACTTCTCTACTCCTTGTTTGTATAAACCTCTATTTCCATACCCCAATTATGTAAGATTATTTTCTTCATCCATCCTTTTCCCTTTCCTTCCTTATATTTTTTCCTTCCCCTTCCATTTTTAAAAAGATCCTCAAAATATAAATGAACAACTTGTGTGTTAGACTCTTTCTATGACCCTGATAATCAAAAGGTTCTGAGGGTATGCTCCTGTTAACTTGGAAATAACACAGAACTATTAAATAGTCAGAAAAACTAAGACTTTAATCAGGAGAGGGATAAGTCCAATATTCGGCTATGTCCAGAGCCAGAGCTGGCACCAAAACCATTTCAGAGTCTATACCCTGGGACTCAGGGAACAGTATCCCTGGGAGAAATCACCTCCAGAGATGATAGCTTCAGGGAATCATGGAACCTGAGGAACTTATATACCTCCTGGGGATTGAATACAGGAGAGTATGGCTGATTAAATTTGAGGAGTTCTAAACAGGATTATTAGGGAGAGGCTGATATTTTACAATGGACACAAAAGGGAAAGATTCAGCCCAAGGGCCCCAAAAAAGATGGCTACCTGAGAAAGGGCTTTGACACAATGAGAGAATCTAGTAGGACAAAGGGGTATTTAACATCTAATTGACTCTGCTAGTTCCATCTAAAGTATTTTAAGGGCCTAGGTTTGAAACCTGTGAAGCTGGGATTTCCTTCCAACAAAACTTGGGAGTTTTCTAGATTTCAAGTTCCCACTCCATAGTAGAATGTAAATAGTTCATTCTTATTTAGTCCCTGATAATTGTTTGCTAATGTTTACCTTTTTGTTTCTTCTGACTGCTGTTTGCACTTCAAGGTATCCTTGCAGTTCTGGATTTTTCATTTGGATTGCCTGGAAATCCTCTTTTTATTAAAGATCCACTCCCTGTACCCATATCATTTTTCTTCCCCATCTCCCATATGATTATATTGTTTTTCTAGGTAAGTTCTTCCTGGTTGTAAACCTATTTCTTTGCCTGATAGAATCCTGTATTCCCAGCTATGGAATATGATATTCTAAAGCTAGGAATGTTTAAATTGTGTGTGATCATAATTATAATTTATTTCTTTAATTCTTTCTTTCTGGCTTCTTATAATATTTTCTCATTGACCTTGAAGCTCTGGATTTTGTCATAATATAATGTTCCTGGAAATTTTTGTTTGGTTTTTTTTGCAGGAGGTGACTGGTTGATGCTTTTTATTTCTACTTTGCCCTCTGGTTCTAAAAGGTCTAAGCAGCTTTCTTTTGTGGTTTCTTGAAACATGATGTCTGCACTCTTTTTTGTGTGTTGGTTTTGATAATGGTTTTCAGGTAGCCTAAAGATTCTTAAATTTTCTCTTCTCATTCTGTTTTCCATGTAAGTTGTTTTTGCTGTGAAATAATTTATATTTTCAATTTGATTTTTTAGTCGTTTGACTTGGTTTTAATAATTTCTTGTCATTTTATGGAGTTGCTAGCTTTTATTTTGCCTGCTCTAATTTTCAGGGAGTTTGTTGCTTGGTCAAAGTTTTATACCTATCATGCCAAGCTGTTGATTCCCTGTCCAATTCTTTCTTCTGCTGTTCTCATTTCTTTTCCAATTGTTTTCTCTAGTGCTCTCATTTCATCTATATATATTTTTAAACTTAAAAAACATTCTTGCTTCATCTCTTCCAGAAATTCTAGTTGGACTTGTGACTGAAAAAAAATTTTTTTAAGGCTTTACTTATAGATATTTTGGAGTTTTTCTTCTGGTTTTGTGTCTTGAGTATCCCTATTACCATAATAGCTTTATATGGTGGGATTCTTTCTTTTTTTCCCCTCACTCTTCCAGCCCACTTCCTGACTAAAGACTTTATGTTAGGATCAGGCTCTGTACCCTTTAGAAGAAAATATCTTGGTTATTCTTGCTGCTATTTTCTTGGAATATTGAATGCTTTGTTATTTGAGGATCTTAGGTTGTCACCTAAGTTCATGCTGAAATTCTACAAATATTCAATACTCTCCAAATGGTCTGGTCTATATAGCCTTTAATTCAATGCATAATCCCACTTATCTGGTTATTTCTTCTGACAAAGCGCCCTCCCCAAGATTCTGAATTCTGGACTCCACCTTAGTTTATCCCTTCCTTATTCTTATTTCTGCCTCTTCCCTTGTCACAGAGAAGGAGAAAAGAAAACTGGAATGTGGCTTAGGATGCCCTCTTCCTCTTTTTTTTTTTAAAAAGAGTCTGAATGGTAACTTGCTGGCCCAGGCTTTACAACAGTGGTTCCCAAACTTTTTTTGGATTATTGCCCCCTTTCCAGAAAAAATATTACGTAGTGCCCCTGGAAATTAATTTTTAAAACTTTAATAGCAATTAATAGGAAAGATAAATGCACTTGCGGCTATCACCATCTCCCCGGATCACTGCAGCACCCACTAGGGGGCGGAGGCGTCCACTTTGGGAATCACTGCTCTACAACTTCTTGACCTGGGTTTGGGTCTGAGCAACACACTTGTGTTCTCAGCCCGATTAAAGTCCTAGTAGAATGTTGCTAGAATTAGTCACAATCAGTCAACTGGAAAACTCTGTGGGTTCAGAGGGACAGAATAGCAAGTTTACCTTTGGTTTGAGATTCCTTCCCTAATTATTTTTCTATATACTTTCGACTTGGCTAGAAGTTAGAACTGAGACCCTAATTCATTCTTGAGGTTGGAACCACACAGCTGCTATTTGTTTCTGATCTTATTCCTTGTTTTGTACACAGACTAGGGACCACTTCATCTTGGGCCACCACTATTCTCTAGTCCCCCTTCTCAAATAGTCCTGGATCTCTGACTATGATTAGGCAGTAACAACAACAGAGCTGCTCATTCGCACCTATTCCTGTACCATGTACAAGTTTAGTCCCCTTTATGGTGGATTTGGGACTTCTTGCCCTGATGTACATCTCCTTACAATGGAAAAATTCTCCACATAGCTAGTCCTGGCAAGGATCCATTCTTTGTTTCTGCAAAATTCCCTATCTATCTCCCAAGTTTGATCTGGGTAGAAAAATGACTGATTCCTGCCCCGGCCCCCCAGATCTCCTGGTCAAGGCTAAGTTTGGCATATTTTCTAGATTCACTGAAAGTTTTCAAATAGGGCTTAACTGTACTTCACTCCACCATCTTGGCTGCCTCACTAGAGTTTTTTTTTTTTAATAAGAAAGATGGGATCCGGCATCTTTACTTAAAAATAGACTGGTCAGAAGAAAGGAAAATGCTATTAGATGGCCTTTAATTCAATGAAAAGTCTCACTTATCTCATTATTTCTTCTGACAAAGAACCTTCCCTCAGATTCCAAATTCTGGTCTTTGCCTTAGTTTATCCCTTTTTTCCTCTTCTTTATCATTATTTCTGCCTTTTCCCTTGTGACAAAGGAGAAAAGAAGACTGGAATGGGGGTTAGGATACCTTCTTCCTCATTTTTTTTTTTTGAGTCTGAGGATCATGATTCAGGTTCTGATTCTATTTCTACCTGTAAGACCTTGAACAAGTTACTTAATTTAATTATTTAATTTCTTTGGGCTTCAATTTCTTTATCTTTAAAATGATGGGGTTGGACTAGATGATCTCTTTAAAGTTTAACATTTATAAATCTGTAACCCTCATTTCTGTGCTAGGTGCCACCAATCCTAAAATCAGGAGATTCATTTTCCTCAGTTTGAATCTGGTTTCAGACACTTAATAGCTCTGCGACCTTCAGAAAGTCACTTAACCTTGTTAGCCTCAGTTTCCTCATCTAGAAAAAGAGCTGGAGAAGGAAAAGGCAAACCACTCCAGTATTTCTGCCAAGAAAACTCCAAGTTAGACATGAAAGACAATTGAACAGCAACCCTCATTTTAGGTAAGTTTGAGAAAGGGAGTAACCAGCTTATTAAAGTAAAGGAGCAAATGTTTAGAGGCTAGACTGGGAGAGCTGTCAGGTTTTATAGATCAACTACCTTTGAGGGACTCCAAAGGGCCCAAGGCCCTTAGTTATGGCATTCTTCAGGGAAATGATCTTTCAGGAAAGAAGACCTTTCTCAAGATTTCTTTTGGGAGCCTGGAATTTAAACTTAGATTTCTTTTACAGACATTCTTTCTTTGCTTTTGTTCCCTTCTTTGTCTTCAATTGCCCTCTGCCTGAAAGTGTTTTCTCTTTAAATCAGCATAGTATCATAGATATAGAGCTAGAAGAGTCCTCAAATATCAGCTAATCTAATCCCCTTATTTTACAGGAGAAGACATTAAGCCCCAGAGTTGTTAAGCAACTTTCTCAAGGTTGCACACCTAATGGTAGAGCTGGAAATCAAACCCAGGTCATCTGACTCCAAATCTAAGCATTTAAAGCATTTATACAGCAGGGACTATAATGTGTTTGTGTGGTGGGGGAGGGGAATGAGGCTGACTTAAAGGGAGCCTTTGAAAGGCTTGAAATAGGACCAGTTATCAGAGGTCTGAGGCCAAACACTTTTCTTTACCTAAGTGTCACAGAATCATAGACTCTCAGAATCCCAGAGGTAGAAGAGACATCAGAAAGTATCTCATTCAACCTAAATCTGAGCTGGAAATTTCCCACAAGTGGTTCCTTAGCTTTCTCTTGAAGATCTCCAGGGAAGAGAAACCTACTCACTCTTCCAAGACAACTCATTCCTTTTTTGAGTGTCTTTAATTATCAGGAAATGTTTTCTTACGTTGGGCCAAAATCTGCTTCTTTCCAAGGCTCACCCATTGTCTCTAGTTCTACTTTTGGGGAAATCAAGTTCAGTGTCTCTTCCATATGGCAACCCTTCAGATATTTACAAACAGCTATTATGTCTGCTTTAAGTCTTCTCTTCTCCAGGCTAAACATCATAGTTCTTAGAACACTCTCTCTATTGTCTTCACCCTCCTGATTATGGTCCTGTGGATGGACAGATCTTCATTTTGTCGATGTCTGTCCACACAGAAAAAGAGCCCAGAATCCAAAGCAATACTCCATATGTGGTCAGAACCCAAAACAATACTCCATATGTGGCAAAGACAGGGATTCTATCACTCCTTCATTGATGTTCATTTGTGTCCAACTCTTCATGACCCCTTTTGAGGTTTTTTGGTTGTTTTTTTTTAGCAAAGATACTATAGTAGTATGCCATTTCTTTCTCTGGTTCATTTTATAGATGAGAAACTGAGGTAAACAAAGTTAAATGACTTGCCTAGGGTCACACAGCAAATAAGCATTTGAGACCAGATTTGAACCTTGGAAGACGAATGCTCTTGACTTCAAGTCTGACACTCTATCCACTATGTCATGTAACTGCTCCACTCTAGATTTTCTGACTCCCTTAATTCAGTCTAAGTTGCATTGCTATGCATTAGGAGTGTTGGTAAATACTTGGTTCTCTTTGAACTTTGAAGTTTAATCAGCATTATTAACATTTTTTTCTTTACTTCTTAATTCTGGACAGTCAACAAAACAATAAACCAAGGCATGATTTGTATCATTTTCTTTGAGAATTTAAAAATGAACTCTCTACCCAGCTTACCCCTGCTGCTATGTTGACCACTAGGGGACCCAGGACAGGTCACTCTTGTATTCTATCAAAGAACTATCTCTAAGATTATATTGACCCCTTACTTTTAAAGTTTGATTATCCAATTAAATTTTGAACCCTTCTTTTCCGTAATGATATCATGAGAGATTCTGTCAAATGATTCAGAGAAATTTGAATCCTTTGTCTACAATACAAAATATCTTGAGTCCTCTGACTAGAAATCATGTGGAAAAAATGAGGTAAGTATGGCATGACCTGTTCTTGATGGATTCATATGGCTCTTAGTGATGACTACTTTCCTTTCTAAATGTTCATAAACCATAATTGATAGGCACATAGCACAGAGCCTGGCAACTAGTAAAAACTACATACATACTAGCTTTTACTATCATGGCTTTCATATATTCTAGAATTTTGCCAGGAATTAAAGGCAAGTGTCACCAGCTGAGTATCTTCAGGCAATAGAGGCCTTTTTCTCTTTTAAAAAATTAAGACATTTGCCCATGTCTAGTGACCTATTGTACTATTCTAGGTCAAGATAGATAAAATGTAATTGAAATGTTTCATATTCCTAAAATCTCATGGACTTACCGATTGAATTTTGAAGTTAACTTTGAGAGAAGCAGATGTTCCCATTTTCTACTCCCCCAACTCACTTGGCCTTCTCCCCAGGTACCTTACTTCACCTCTACCCAAATGATTTACTCTATTCCATGTTTTTTCCTGCCCTCTCTCCCCATTCCCCCACTATGATTCTGATGGATCACAGATGTCAGACTCTTTCTCTCCAATGCTATCTCATATGACTATGGAAAAAGGCACCCAAAATGGGCAACAACTTACCACAGGAATGTGGATGGAATGATTGCAGATTTCATCTGCTCCCTCATTTTTCCACTGGAGAGGCAGCATTTCTATAGAAAGAGCACCTTTCTATGACAGTGTTAGAGGCAAGATTCCAACCTGGGGCGAATCATTAAACCTTTCTCTGTAACTTAAAATGCTACCTATGGGTCCAGAGCTGCAATTTCATTCATAGAAGGAATTCTTCAGTGAAGAAGCATCCTCTATTGATGTAGAACATTAATTATTCTGCAATTTTTTGCTTAAAAAACAAACCTTTTACTTTCTGTCTTAGAATCACTACTGAATATTAATTTTAAGCCCAAATAGTGATAAAAAGCTCCTAGATGGATCTAATACTTTGGCTAACAATAACTTAAATACCTCTACTTAGTACCTCACTAGATTGTGAAGATAGGATTAACTCCTTTGTCTACCTTTTGATTGCATCAACAAAAGTTTGAACTAGGTGGAGGAGCTGCAAACAACTTAGAGAATTCACACCCTCAGAAACTCAGTCAGCCAGGAATCTGTGAACCCTTTTGTGCCAGGAATCTGTGAACCCTTTTGATGAGTATTCACCGCTCCAGAAGGTGAGAACTGGTTCCCACAAACACAGCCCCCTGGGGCAGTGCTAGACAATTCGGAAGCTATGATTGGCCCCATGGAAAGGGGAAGAGACAAGAACCCGCCATAAAAGGCCCTGAATTTCTGGGGCTAGAGGAGGAAGACAAGTTCAAGAAGGAAGTTGGCCTCAAGAAAGAGTTGGACATCAAGAGGGAAGTCAATTTCAAGAAGAAAAGTCGATTCAAGGAAGAAAGTCTGCCTTGAGAATCACCTTCAGCTTGAGTCATTGTCTTGATCTGACTCTTGGAGGAAACTTGGGTGAATGGATAGCTAGCTTTCCCTTTTAGTCCTCTGGAGAGAGTTTAATTCCTGTTGAAGGTCAACAAGTCCTGGCTGAGTCAAGCACCAGAGCAATATTTAGTTAGATAGGCTAATGTCTTCTCTACCCTCTTGTATTTCTCTGCTTTCGTTCTTTCCACCTCTTTTGCAAGTTATTAAAGTCATTTTGACTTTGAGCAATAATACTTTGAATAAGCAACCACCACTATTAATCTTCATATATTTTAGTCAAATCATTAATTTTTAATCCTTACATTTAACAAATATTTATTAAGCACCTGCTATGTAACAGGCATTGGACTAAGTACTAGGGTTACAA
Source organism: Gracilinanus agilis (assembly GCF_016433145.1). NCBI lineage: Eukaryota > Metazoa > Chordata > Mammalia > Didelphimorphia > Didelphidae > Gracilinanus > Gracilinanus agilis. Next base: position 165,850,562 of record NC_058135.1, on the reverse strand, counting down.
GAAAGGCAAAGGACAGTTCCTGCCCTCAAGAAGCTCACAGTCTAATGGGGGAGACTCCATGAAAACAACTATGGACATGCAGATCTACAAGATAAATTGGAATTAATCAGCAGAGGAAAGGCACTAGAATTATGGAGGATTGGACACAATTTCCAGTAAAATGTCAGATGTTAGTTAGGACTTGAAAGAAATCAGAGAAACCAGGAGGTAAGAAACATGGAGGGAGAATGTTCCAGGCAGACAATCAATGAAAATGCCCATTTTGGGGAAAGGGAGGGGCTGGGAGGAAGGGAAAGAACAAGTATTTTTAAATTTTCCTGAGCAGGTAATCTTTATTAGCTGGGACATGTAGTCTGTTAACAAAAGGATCTCATTGGCTAGCTTCCATTTGCCCCATAAAGGTAATATAGTCATTTTTTTTTTTGCATCATACATATGCTGTCATGAAAAACAAACTTCCATATTGGTCATTGTTGTAAGAGCACACTCATAAAAAACCAAAACCTTAAAGTAGAACCATAAATATACTGATATGAAAGATAGTATGCTTTGATCCACATTCATCCAGCTCAACAGTAGGGAAAGGCTTATGATAGCACATGTACATTCATCGCTACCAGCAACTACAGAAAGTTAATTCTCCAGGGTCTCAGATTTTAATATAGCTATCATTTATATTGCTCTAACTATGTGCCAGGCACTATGCTTAGCATTTTAGAAATATTATCTTGGTCTATATTGTTAATATGAAAAATGATAAATGCTTCTATAAATATATAAATTAGTATTTTAATTAAAGCCATGTTGATAGATAAAATCATTAGACCACGCGCTTGTAAGCATTCAAAACTGCTGCCTCCATACTGCCTCCTAGCCAAGCGCCTACTTGCCAAAGAGCCCACTCCCTCCTAACCCACGAGATTTAAGCGCTCCCCTGCGTCAAGACGTGGAAACCAGTTGGACCATGTTGGATCACGGGAAATGTAGTTTTGATACATTTCCCTTGTCCATAGAAATATAAACACTTTTAGATGGTTTTTCCCAATTTCCTTTTTACAATTCCCCGTGAGGTCCGGCAAAAAAAAAGGTTAGTCCTTTTTTCTTCGCTGGACCTGTAAAAATAGACAACTTCTAAAATTTTTTAGGAATTTGGGGATAAAAGAAATAGATGAACAAATGGTTAAAATTAGACGCATTGACAAAAAAAAAAACAATTTGGGGGGCTGTCCCCCACTGGCACAACAGTGTACAATTTAAAACAATACATACAACTCAATTTCAACTCCCCATAGTTCAATCAACTGCACCCCAAAGTTCAATTTTTGGTCTTCATGGTACAGTGAAGGCTTTTCAGACATCTTCATGGTGTCTTCACCAAACAAGTTCGTCATCTGGATTCTGGGGAGATGGCAAGATCCTTATCCTGAAATTATTCTCAAAAGAATTTAAACTTTACATTATAGATTACAAAACATACATTTTCTTCTAAGATTTTATATAATTCCCCGTGAAATTACTCCTAAAAGAGTTAAATAAATATATATTTTCACATTATTGAATTTTAAAAAACTTAACAGATATCCCCGTGAGGTAATTCTTAAACACACCTTTTTTCTAAAAAAGGGTATCTCAGGTCAGGTAAGGATGACAAAATACAAAGAATAGAATTCAAGAAAAAAGATGAAAAATTAACTTATAAATGTAAAATGTGCAAAAATCTAGGGAAAATAAACTTAGACCTTTGAATGAAGGTCTAATTAAAGTGAATTCCGCAGTGTGCAATTACCCATTCAGGGCCAGGACATAAGGAAAATGTCTCTCTCTGATCTGACTTATCATCAGCTTTTTAGGGAAGTGAGCCAAGTAAATAACCAATCTTAGGTGCTTTCTAGGAATCTAAGTCGAGGGGACCCACGTCCTCTAAAGTTTTAGAAAAGACTGGGACTCCAGGACTCAACCCCAATTTCCAAGCCCGAAAGTATTGGCATAGAACTGCTATTTTGCAGATCTTAGTCAGTCAAGTCTCTGACCATGTGCTTTCTTTAGCACTATTAATGGCTTTCATATTCCCTTCTGGAATCAGAGAGGCATTTAATCACAGTCCTATAGGCTCAGGTATTTGCTGTAGAATCAGAAAAAGGATAAATAATGATTATATATGTACTTCCAGTACAAGATGAGAAAAAAGGAAAATCAATTGCTCATTAGAAAAATGTTTTAAAAATCAAAAAAATATATATATATAGCTTAGAACTAGAAGGGTATGTTACCCAAAAATGAGACTTTCTGTTGGAGAAAGTGGGTTTTACAAAATAGCAGATTCACAATGCACATTTAGATAGAGTACCATTATTTCCAATAGCACATTTTATAACAATAAATAGTGATGTTCAAAATCATATACTTGTTACAACTTTTAACCCTTGGCAAATGCTGTTATTGCTTCCATAGAAAAATGTGATATTTAAAAAAGAAACCTTCTGGTATAATCATCCTCAGATAAGAATATACAGGAGCTCCTTGGCTTCCTGTTTTAAAAAAAAATCCTGGATAGGAATGCTTCTACCCATTTAAGGCAATAATAACTCTTATAATAAAATATCTAAAAGCTTTATCCTTTAAGACAACAATTCTTAAGGATTTAAAGTAAAAGTTAAAAAAGATCTCTTGTAAAATTACAAGGTAATATTTAAAGCATGGAAACTTTCAAGGTTCTTTGCAATTACCAAGGCAGAATAAATTTTTAAAGACATGTGCTCTATAAGATGTTCATAGATGGTACATATAACCGCATTGTTTCTGATAAGTCAGCTTTAAGTAAATTAGGAAATATAATAACATCATAAGCAGAAACTTCATTAGCGTAAAATGATTCAGTGCAACAGGAAAATCAACGAAATAAGCAGGATTAATTTACAAAACTAATTAACAATATACAGTAAGATACAGTCTTTTTAAAACAGAATTAAAGCTCATTCAGTTCTGAGGTTTTAAAAGTTCACCCCTGATTTCAATTTTAAGGTTCTTTTGATTGAGTTCTGCTGAGTTTAAGGGTTTTTTTTTTCTAAAAGTTCAAGGTTCTTCCCCTGAGTTCAGTTTTTAATAATCGCAAAAGTTTGAATAGGCCAAGCGCCTGAGAGGTTCAGATGCTAGGTCCACGTGGGCTTGGGGTTAGAGAAAAGCTCAGGAAAACTACCCACGTGTAGAGTCTGTGTGGGTTGGGGTTGCCTAAATTAGGTCTTTAGAGAAACACGTGGAAGGCTAGAAATAGGGAGAAAGGGGAATATACCCAAATGGTTTGCATCAGAGCTGAAGCAGTCTCTGGAGGTCTCGATCTCAGCAAAGGCGGCAGGTCATCACTGTTGGGGCTCGGGGTTCTGGAGTGGAATTAGCAGGATCAGCAGCCAGGATCGGGGATCACAGGGACTGGCACGCTGGCAGGCTTGTAGGCTTTCGGCGCGGCAGGAATGGAGATCAAGTCAGGAGATAGCCAGTAGGAATGGAGATCAGCAGCAGAGAGTAGCGGCAGAGACACACTGTCTGGGCTCCGGCATTTTAGTTTAAAGCTAAAAGCCCGAATCGGCTGGCCTGACCTCCCGCCCAAGGTGGCTTGGGCTGGACTGGCCTGCTGAGTCCCACTGGAGGCAAAAACGTGCTCTTGCATTTAGCAAAAGCATGGCAAGGAAAGTCACTTTCCTTTTTTAAAAAAGTGCTCAAAAGAGCTGAGCCAGATGGCCAAAAAGCAGGCATGGCTATCGTTAGGCTATCTGGAAGATTTAGAGTTCGAATTTCCCTTCGTGGTTGCCAAATTGTTAATATGAAAAATGATAAATGCTTCTATAAATATATAAATTAGTATTTTAATTAAAGCCATGTTGATAGATAAAATCATTAGACCACGCGCTTGTAAGCATTCAAAACTGCTGCCTCCATACTGCCTCCTAGCCAAGCGCCTACTTGCCAAAGAGCCCACTCCCTCCTAACCCACGAGATTTAAGCGCTCCCCTGCGTCAAGACGTGGAAACCAGTTGGACCATGTTGGATCACGGGAAATGTAGTTTTGATACATTTCCCTTGTCCATAGAAATATAAACACTTTTAGATGGTTTTTCCCAATTTCCTTTTTACAATATCCCAGAGATTTAAAAAATAAAAGGAATAGGATTTATTTGTACAAAAATATTTATAGCTACTCTTTTTTTGGTGGCAAAGAATTAGAAATTGAAGGGATGTCCTTCAATTGGGGAATGACTAAACAGGTTGTGGGATATGATTGTCATGGAATACTATTATGCTCTAAGAAATGATGAGCAGGAGGATTTCAGAAAAACTTTCAAAGATCTACATGAACTGATGCAAATTGAAGTGAGCAGAACCACAAGAATACAATACACAGTAACAGCTATAATGTATGTGATGAGCAACAATGAATGAATGACTTAGTTATTCTTTTTTTTTTAAACCCTTAACTTCTGTGTATAGGCTCCTAGGTTGAGGAGTGGTAAGCGTGGGCAATGGGGGTCAAGTGACTTGCCCAGAGTCACACAGTTGGGAAGTGTCTGAGGCTGGATTTGAACCTAGGACCTCCCGTCTCTAGGCCTGACTCTCAAACCACTGAGCTACCTAGCTGTCCCCTTAATTATTCTTAACAAGACAATGATTTAAGACAATCCCAAAGGACTCATGATGAAATGTTATCCACTTCCAGAAAAAGTACTGATGGAGTCTGAATGCAGATCAAAATATACTATTTTTCACTTTCTTTTCTTTTTTTTTTCTTTTTAATGTGTCTTCTTCTACAATATAACAAATATGGAAACATAAAACCTAGATCAAATTGCTTACCATCTTATGGAGAGAAAGGAAGAGAATATAGAACTCAAGATTTAGAAAACAGTGTCAAAAATTGTTTTTACATGTAATTGGGAAAAATAAAACATTACTGAAGACTTTAAAAACATTTCTTTCCCTCATTTGATCCTCACAACAACCCTGGGTGGGAGGTGCTAGTATTATCCCCATTTACAGTTGAAGAAGATAAGTGACTTACCCAAAGTCATACAACTAGTGTTTAAGCCTAAATTTGAAACAAAGTCCTGACTCTAGGACCCATGCTCTATCCAGTAGTTTACTTGTCTCTCCATTTATAGATCAATGAAATTAAATAGTAGAAACTATAATATATCATTCCAAATTTTAACAATGTAGCATTTGCTGAATATCTAGAGAGACACAATAAATCCGGAATTATAAACCAAAAGCACATTATTCTCCCTAAATCAATAGGCAGAAAATTTTCATATTATAATTAGAAACCCCCAAATATCCTTGAGAAACCAACAAATAAATGAAACTCAAATTGGAGCATGATTATAGATACAACTATAGCCGACAATTGTTTAGACATAACAGCGAGCTATAAAAATTGAAGAACAGTGTTTTAAATAGATATTGTTATATAAAATACTCATAACCCCCAGGCTAGCTGGAAAGAAGAGTTCTCCAAATAGAAAGACCTAATGGAAGAAATCAAAGCTTATGGAAACAGGAAGAAGTACTTATCATCCTGTTGTCCTTTTTGCTATTGGAATCATCCCAAAGATGCTTTCAGGGAGTCCAGAGAAGATGAACCTGCATTCCAACACTGTCATTTGATTAAAAAATTATTTTGCCCATCTGTTCAATGGTTTGTCGAACCTTAAACATAGATTGTTTCTATCTCAAACATAAAGATAAGAAGCGTGGAATAATATTATCATTATAAATATTATTATTATTTTGGCCGCATAGCAGATGGAAGAGTTGACCCTTTCCATAACGTGTCACAGGAAGACCCTAAGGGCAAAGGGTTTCAGACTAGATAGGAAGGATGCCTCCAGCTGGGATTAAAATACTCCTCAACTCTGATGTCATCAACTTTTTGACCTGATAATTTCTTCCTGTGGGTGGGAGAAGACTTAGATACAGCATGTTCTTTGCATTCCCACAAAAGCCCCAATCTTATGTTATTGGCTGACATTCATTCTGATGGGATGTGGAAGAGTTTTGTTTTTTATTTTTAAAGAAAAGTAAAACTTTACCCCCCTCCCCCAATTAATCAACGAATACTCTGTTTTGTGCACATACTGCGTTGAGTATATATATGAATCTCTCTGATGAAGTGGAGGAGGTGGGATTCCTTTCTGTTTTTTCAAGTTTCCATATTTTGTTAATTGCAAATATAAATCAAATCAGGACTTTTAGAAGTGTATAAAAAGTGAAGTGAACTCACGAGTTGAGGCATGTTGACTTAAATATACAACTGAAAAGGGGGAGGAAGGAGTTTCTCCTACAATGTCCTTTGTGACAGGTATTTATGGTTTATATGCAAGCTGAAATCACTAAGATAGCAATTAAATATATATATACATATATAAATATATATAAATATATAAATACATATATATTTAATTGCTATCTTAGTGATATATACTAGCTTCTAACTGACCAGGGAATGGGATGGTGCTATGGATAGAGTATAGGGCCTGGCATCAAGAAGATATGAGTTCAAATTCAGCCTCAGGCATTCATTATCTGTGGGGTAAGTCATGTAATCCAGTTTGCCTCAGTTTCCTCATCTGTAAAATGAGCTGGAGAAGGAAATCCCAAAACTCTCCAGTATCTTTGCCAAGAAAACCCCAAAACAAAGTCATGAAGAGTTAGACACAACTGAAATAACTGAACAACAATAACCTTCCAATGTTATTGTAAGGATCAAATTAGAAAATAGTTGTAAAACAAAGGAGGTGTTAATAAATGCCTGTTTCCTTCCTTCAACAGGCTAGCTAGCATCCTCTGACACTCTTCCAGAGACTTCTGGGATTGAAAATGGTCTAAGTGAAAAAGGACAGAGTTAGAGGATAGAAAAGTGAGGATATTTGGCATTGACTATTTAATTTTCATTCAAGTTTTATTTGGTGTTTATTGTTCAGAAATATTCATCGATGTCCAGTTTTTGTTTTTCAGAGAATACTAGTATCTTCCCAAGGAAGAACTCTCCAAAGGCATTATTAGCCATAGCCAAAAGCTGAAGTAGGGTTGTTCATCTTTAGATCTAAGGAGTTTTTGCCCCTTGAGTCAATCCTGAAAGTTCCAATTTCTCATCATTAAGAAAAATAAAATTTCCACTACATTGAACCATTTGCAGGTGCTGGCTTTAAAAGGTCCCTGGAGGGCAGGGATGGGACCTGAAAAATTTTCAAAGCCAAGACAGGTCCTGGGACATCCTCCAAGTTTTGTATTTTAAGATTCTAAATATTCAGGAACAAAAAAACTATATGATTCAAGTTCTTATCAAAGTACAAGGAATATCTACTTCACCCAGAAATACAATGTTCTTGGCAGGCATCTTTTGGTAAGGACTCCCAGGGCTATTTTCTTATCACTCTCTTCTCCTTTGTGCTTAGAGAATGTTTTTAGCATTTGGGTGCAGAGTGTCAGGAAGTAATAAAAAGTTTGTTGGGGCTAATCTGAAAGGAAATAGTTTCTGACTCTAACCGAGGGAGAGAGAAAGAAGATTCTCTGTGGTGAACTGATTATGTTCATTCTGCTCATTTCTGGGTTCATTTCATGGGGTAAGCAATAAATCTCTTCTAGTAGAAAAATGGGGCAGTACCATAGAAAAGAGTGGTTTGGAGTCAGGAAGACCTGAGTTCAAAGCCAGCCTCAGACACTTACTAGTTGTGTGAGCCTGTATAAGTCACCTAACTCTTTTTGCCTCAGTTTCCTTATGTGTAAAATAAGCTAGAGAAAGAAATGGCAAACCACTCCAGGATCTTTGCCAAGAAAAAACTCAAAATGGGATCACAAAAAGTTAGACATGACTGAAACGACAAAACGGCAAAAGAAAAGCATTCTGGGATTGTGAATAGAGCACGGATTGGTTTCTAGTTTCACCTCTGACATATCCTCAGTGTATGACCCTTCCTCAGAGTTTCTCTATTGATAAAACCACAGGCCCAGATCCAGAGGGAAGCCCTGTGGTCTAAATAAAGAACAATGGAAGCCATATAGAACAAAGAGATGTGGGTTCAAATCCTTCCTTTCACTGCCTTCATGACCTTGGACAAGTTACTTAATCTTTGTTCTTTTCTATAAAATAATGGTGTTGAACTAGATGAGCTCTGAGGTGCCTCTAGTTCTAAATCCACAATCTTATTATTAACCCTATTTATCTTACTATTTAGAAGAACAATTATTCTTATTTCCCAAAGTAAGTGCAATGTGTTTTAGGAAGAGTGAGTTAAGAATTTTATTTTATTGCAAATCTCATCCAGGAGAGGGAATAAGTGTGTATACATATATAATTTTCTGTATGCTTTATAAATCTACTATGTGCTATGTGCTTTATAAATATTATCTCACTTAATCTTCACAAGAACTCTATGGGTAGGTGCTGTTATTACCACCATTTTACATATAAGGAAACTGAGGCAAACAGGATTAAGTGACTTGCCCAGGGTCACCAAGTCCACATTTGAACTCAGATCTTCCTGTCTCTAGGACCAGTGCTCCATCTACCCAATGTATGAAATAACTGAATTGTAAGCGACAGGAAATTTTAAAAATTTGGTTGTATTGAGTAGAGAGTCAATCTTGAAGGTAGGAGAACTTGGATTCAAGTCTTTCTTTTGACCCATACAGTCCATATGATCAATTTAATTAACCTCTCAGTACTACAGGCAATTTTTAAAGCTGTATGTTTCAGAAAAGCAATCTGTATTGCTCAAGGAGTTTCTTCACCTGTGAATTCCTCATACCAATGAAATCACAGGACCAGCCACCAGCCCTATTAAATTAAATGGTCTAGATTTAATAAATGGAGTTATTGATGAAGTTATGGTAAGCATCATGTTACCACAATTCCTTCACAGTACTTTGAAAATTGCAATTATAAGATGTCAAAACTGGGAGGAACCTTAGACATCTTCTAGTCCAGGCATTGTCAAACTCCATTGCCAAATTGGAGCTGCCATCTGTTTTTGTGTGACTTTCAAGCTTTTACACAACAATGTTAAAACCATTCTTAGCTGGATGGCCATACAAAAACAAGTGGTTGGGTTTGATTCTGTCTGTAGGAGTTTGCCAGAATGATCTATTCTAATGCTGTCATTTTTCAGATGAGAAAGCTGAAGCTTAGGGTAGAGGGAATTGTTAAAGGCGAACAATTTGTTTGAAAAAAAGATTTTAATAAACTGTGATATTTGGCAGCCAGGGAAACTAAGGCAATATTAGGATGTCTGAAAAGAGGTACAGCATCCAAGAAGAAGGGATAATCATCTAATTTGGGTTGGATGATATCTGAAGTGTTGATTTTAGTTTTAGGAAGAATATATTTATTAGCTGATGATGCCAGAGAAGGGCAACCATGGTGATGAAAAGTGTCAGTTTATGCCATCTGAAGACAAAGTGAAAATATGGAAATATGCAGCATGAAGTAGAGGGGCTGGAGGGAAGAGGACATGATAGGTGTCTTTAGATACTTGAAAGGCTTTTGGGGAAAATGTGGTTAGATTTATTCTGCTTATTCCAGGGGACTTGGCTCCAGGGAGTAATGTGTGGAACTGGAAAAGCAGCAGATCTTGAGGTCTTCAATGGAAGATTGACTGACCTTTAAGATGTGTCCTAGAGAGGATTCTTTTTCACTATGGGTTGGAACTCTGAGATTGCTTCCAATTCTGTAATGCCATGCCACTGCAATGTCTGCTTCCATCTCTTCCCTTTGTAATCTTGCACTTTGCCCTGGCCTTGAGCTTTTTACTTTTTCTTGTCAGAAGAGATCATTACAGACTGATGTGTATTTATCCTTGTCCTTAAGAATTTTTCTTTCTCTTCTTTATTTGTTGGTCCTTTCTCATTAGAACCAAGGCTTCTTGAGTTCAGAAACTGTCTTGCTAGTTTATATTTGTGTCCCTACAGATTAGCACAGAGGCTGGTATATAATGATCATTTAATATATTATCTAATCTATCTGTTATCTATTTTTTTCTCTTTCTCTTTCTCTTACTCTCCATCCATCCATCTAACTATCTGTTGTTTGGGTGATTGGTCATGCCAACACTTCATAATCCCATTTTGGGTTTCCTTGGCAAAGACATGGGAGTGGTTTGCCATTTCCTCCTTCAGTTCATTTTATAGATGAGGAGACTGAGGCAAACAGAGTTCAGTGACCAGCCTGTGGTCGCATAATTAGTAGATGAGGAGTCCTCCTGCTGAGCCAGCACTTTACCTACTGCACCAACACAAATCTAGGACAAAAACTCAGGTCTTCTGATTCCTAGATCAACACTGAAACAAATGAAGAAAACTTTAGACACTTCCTGTATTTTGAAAAACAATGAAGTCAAGTCAGGTTATGAGAGAAAGACTTCAAGGACAACAACAAATGCTGCTGGGAAGCTGACAACTTAAATTTTCCTAAAAGGAATAAATCTATCTTTAATTACCCTAAGATTTTCTAGAGGATATTGAATGGATAAATTTAAGATTGTTTGGCTTATGTCTTCTGACAAGTTAACTTGCCTTAAGCGCAATGATTACTAGTCATAATCTAAAATTGTTTGAGGGTGGTAGATGAACACTTCCTTAGAAACCAATCATATGGAAGCTAGATGAGACAAATTTGTATTTCATTTTAAAAAAATGAAGTATTTAATTTTTCTCAAAGTATATTAGAAAAACAAATTGAAATGTAGGTTCTACCTTGGCTCCTTGGAAAGAATTCTGAGTTTGGAGACTGTAACTTGAGTTTGAGTTTCAACTCTGTTGCCTTAGAGGGATGTTACTTTATTTCTGGGTCTCCGTTCCTTTATCTATAAAATGAGAGTATTGGAGAAGATGATCTCCAAAGGTCCTAATAATTTTAGATCCTATGAAATCTCAGAGAAATTACTTTACTCCAGCTTTTCTACTTCTTTGCAAGATATGTTACTTTATACATAGTAGGTACTTAATGAATATCGAATTTAATAAAATTTCATTGTCCTTGGGCCAGACATCTGAATCTGTTTCCAAGACAACTCTGAATGGTAAACACAGCTAATAGATGAATATTAAACTTGAAATTGACCAAATAGTAGCTATACATAATAGAGCTTGATGCTGATAGTGAGAGGTTTAATAACCCCCATGTTGTTGTTTGGCCTTCATTTTTGAATCATGGTGTGATATCTTGAGTTGTACATGAATTGTATTTAAAAGAGATGGAGTTGCACAAAGTCATCCAACTCACTTTCTCTTCCAGAGTCACTGAAGTCCAGCGGCAAGATTGGACTCCCATGTAATGCAATTGCGAAGAAATTAGAGGCACTACTTTACACTCCAATAGAGTTTTCTGTTTAATTGATTGGTAGATCTCAAGTTTATATTTCTCTGTGATTTATCCAGTGCTGTGGTCATAACTCTTATCTACTGCTTCATGGAAGCAAGAGCTAGAAGGCATCTTAGAGATCACCTAGCTCAATCCCCTTATTTTGGAGATGAAGAAACTGAGACCCAGAGAGATGAAGTGTTTGTCTAAGATCACAAGGTGGCTGGATCTGGATTTGAACCCAAATTCTCTGACTTTGAATTTGATTATCTTTTCTCTTAAACCAGCTGCTTTTCCTTAAGCCACATATTCTACGTCCTCTCTCCCCCATCCCTTAGCAGAAAATAGAGAAAGGAGGATGTCACTTCTGAACTCTTGTCTTCTCCATACCAAACCCCTCTTTATGTGGTTTCCCATTCACTTATCCTTTCCTCATATCTCTCAGTAAGAATCAGCCCTCCTCTTTGCCAAAGTGTTTTGCTTTTACCTTTGATCCTACACCATCCTGTTTCCTCTACGAGCTTACCTCTATAGTTAGCATCCCCATTCCCTTTCATTTTTAATTGTTTATTATCAGCTATATACTTGGTCACAACCTACAAATATTATTAGGTCTACCTCATTCTTAAACACACACACACACACACACACACACACACACACACACACACACACCACCTCTAATCCTTCTTTTGAAGTCTTATTCCACCTTTTCTTTTATAAGAACCTCCTTTCTCCTAACCCAGAGGCCAACCCACATAGTTCAAGAAATTAGCCAAACAAAAGAAAGAACCATGGAAGTATTTGGACCAGGATCAAAGGTGAGAGAAACAGAGATATTATGTTGGGAGTATTACATAATACCCAGACAGAAAGAGGAAATGGATCGATGAATTCTTGGTGAAAACCACAAAGGTGGCATGTATACAGGAGAGAAGGGTAATGGGAGACTTTGACTATTTGGACATCTGCTAAAAGCAGAGAAGCAGGCACATTTTTTTCAAGTCTTGCTGATAATTCCATCTTGCTGAAGGCATAAGTAATGAGAGTAACTGGCACTCTGGACTGAATTTGAACTAACAAGCAAGAAATGTTTTCCAAGACCAAAATGAAAGGAACCTAAGGAAGAGGTAACCAAACTCAGTATTCATGATAGACAAGGAGGGGAAAAAGGCCATGTTCTGATGTCTTGATTTGGGGAGAATATATTTCAGAAAGTTCAGGGAAAGAGTCTAGAAGTTGAAAAAGGGGAATTGGCCCAAGAAGGGTGGGAAAATATTACTAAAATTCCAAATAAGAGAGGACTCATCACTCTGACGTATAATAAAGGTAGAGGTGATGTAGATGTAGTTATAATTGTTTATGTATATTTAGATATCTAGGGTGATATCTGTAGAGATCAGTGTGGCTAAGATTCACAAAGAAGTGAGATAAGAAAACACTGAAGGGTCATCAATGAGTCTATGTCATCAGATACAGGTTAACTATATCCCAGGATATTGAAAGAACTTATATATGTGATAGACAAAAACTCTTAGTGATCCCTGAAAAATGGTAATAAAAGGGAAAAGTGATCTCAGAATCAGAGAACAGTAGGAGATAAAATGGATTCACAAGAATAGCTATGCTAGGTTAATCTTATATTCTTTTTTTGACAAGATTAGGAGATGGGAAGGATATTAGAGCTAGGGTGTACTGGGGTATTTAAAAAGTTTTTCACAATATTTCTGAGGATAAGACTGAGAGATGCAGAATGAATAGTGTAGTACAATAGTTGGGAATGTTTGAATAATGAGATGCAAAAAACAGTGACTAAGATCAGTGTCAGGAGATGTTGATTCACTGGAATGTCACAAATGGTTTTCTCCCTTGTTCTGATTTGTTTAACAATTTTATTAATGACTTGGATGAAGGCATGGATGCCATGCTTATTAAATATCTAGATGATATGAAACTGGGAGGGTTAGCCGACATGGCAGAGGATAAGATCAATATTTAAAAAGATCCCAATAGGTTAAAAATGGCCAGATCTAATAAGATACGATCATATATAGGTAAATGAAAAAACTTGAAGAAAAATAATCAACTTCCCATCAGGAAAGATGTTGTTAGACAACAGTCAAAATCAATGTCACTCTGGAGTCAAAGGACCTGGGTTAAGTTCCCACCCCTTGTGTTTATGTGACCTTTGGGTAAGTTTCAGCCTCAAGTTTGGTCCCAATTTTTGGCTAAGGCTTTCCTTATCTGTAAAATGAGGGGGCTAAACTAAATGGCCTTTGAGGTCCCTTCCAGTTTTAAATTTATGAACTATGATCTAAGAATAGTTCCTATGAAAACTATTTGGGAATCTTAATGTATTACAAATGAGTCATCAGCATGACATGGCAGTCAAAAAAAGTCAACACAATCTTTAACTGTATATGAAGGAAACACTTCTTAATTCTCTTTCACGTGGAGAGAATTGACCTGAGCATTTTTTGGAAGTCCCCCAATTAAAGGATTCACATGTATACACTGTTTATTAAAAGCAACCCTCATATTAATGAATAAAGTCTTTGTGGACTTGCATTTATGATATTTGAAAATTCTTAAAAATTAAGAAGTAACTACTTCTTAATCGAGAAACCTTGTCCCTTCCCTCCTTTTGTCTAAAGAAGTCTCAAAGTTCACAATCACTTCTGGGAAGTAACCATTCTTCCACAAGAAGACAGAACTTTCCAAGTAGAGTAAAAAATGAAGGAAGAGCTTGTTAAACCTAGAACAGGGTCAGATGATGGTGCTCTAGTCTGATCCCATATTATTTTTCTGAGTGTACATTCCAAAGTGAAAGGAGCTATATTGTAATTGCATGTACTTGAGTATTTACTATTATTATATCCAGAATATCAAGATACTATTATATCAAGAAGGGTCTGTTATTTGGAAATGTAAAATGATTGTTGAAACAATTCCGCTTAGAAGATTGCCATTTAAAGAAAATTGAAAACTTTTTTCTCATCCTTGAAATCCTAAGTGAATTTTAAGTTACTTAAGGGGAAAATACTTTTCCTGCTTTGAGTTGTCTATCTATACATCCTAAACTTATCCTGTCACAAATCCAAATTGGTTTTTCTTTTTTTTTATTAATTTTTTTATTTTTAGAAAAATTTTCCATGGTTCCATGATTCATGTTTTTACTTTCCCCTTCATCCCCTCAAACTCCACCCCCCCCCACCATAGCTAACTCACATTTCCACTGGTTTTAACTTGTGTTATCAATCAAGACTTATTTACATATTATTGATATGTATATTAATGATAAGGACCATTGGTGGGTTCTTTTCTGGTCTACATCCCCACTCATGTCCTCATCAACCCAAATGTTCAAGCAATTGTTTTTCTTCTGTGTTTCCACTCCTGTAGTTCTTCCTCTGAATGTGGGTAGCTTTCTTTTCCATAAATCCCTCAGAATTGTCTTGGGTCATTGCATTGCTGCTTGTACAGACGTACATTACATTTGATTTTACCACAGTGTATCAGTCTCTGTGTACAATGTTCTTCTGGTTCTGCTCCTTCCACTCTGCATCAATTCCTGGAGGTCTTTCCATTTCACATGGAATTCCTCCAGTTTATTATTCCTTTCAGTACAATAGTATTCCATCACCAACATATTCCACAATTTATTCAGCCATTCCCCAATTGAAGGGCATACCCTTGCTCTCCAGTTTTTTGCCACCACAAAGAGCACAGCTATAAATATTTTTGTACAAGGCTTTTTATCTATGATCTCTTTGGAGTACAAACCCAGCAATGGTATCAAAGGGCAGGCATTATTTTAGCGCTCTTTGGGCATAATTCCAAATTACCATCCAGAATGGTTGGATCAGTTCACAACTCTACCAGCAGTGCATTAATGTCCCAATTTTGCTACATCCCCTCCAACATTCATTACTCCCTCCTGCTATCATTTTAGCCAATGTGCTAGGTGTGAGGTGACACCTCAGAGTTGTTTTGGTTTCCCTTTTATAAAGCATCATTTTATGATGAAAAACCACTAATTTGGAAGAATTATGGAAAACCAGTCAGAAGTGGTAAAAATCTGAATCACTGACAAATTTGAAAAGAAACATAATATTGGCATCTGGATACAGTAATGCCAAGACTAATAAACAGTGGAATCATTTGTACTTGGCACTTTTTTACATGCTAACGGATAGGTCCTTTTGAATTTGTTTTAAGAATGTATAAGAACAGTTTGTGTTATTAAGTAGTTAAGTAAATGTATAAAATTGTTTAAAATCTTGATTAGAAGAATTCCTTTTTCATAGATAATATAAAAGTTTCATAGACTCATAGAGGTAAAAAGTTCAGAGGTCATCTAGTGTTTATTCAATTCCTACTTTTTCTCTAGCTTTTCTTTTGGTCCCTTATACCTAGGGACTGCAGGATTTTTTCTATCTATTCTAATTTCCTCATTTTCTAAATAAAGAAATCAAACAAAGCCCAGAGAGATTAAGTGACTTGATTGTCACAAAATTTTTTAGCAAATGAGTCAAAGCAGACTCTAGGTTTCCCAATATTTGTCTGGTGTCTTTTCATTTCAGGTCAAGGATTATTTCACAGATTCCAAATTAGTAGAGGTCTAGTTAATGTCATGGTACCCTCTATGCTGCTTGTCCTTTGTAATTTCTTGTTTGTAATGGGTACATTCTACTTACATCTACCATGGACCTCTCCTTTGGACTTTGAGGAATACTAATTTTCAATTCCTCAAAGACTGTAGGATTTCATTAATTATAGTTATATAATAACATCAGAAGAATATTTGTATGAAAAAGATTGGCCTTTGTTTCAGGAAGAATTTAAGTGTTATTTAAAGAATTTCATAATTTTCTAGAAGTAATCTAATCTGTGGCCAATATGACAGCAAAGGAAAGCAATAAATGTTGGAGGGGATGTGACAAAATTGAGCCACTGATGCATTGCTAGTGGAGTTGTGAATTGATCCAACCATTCTGGAAGGCAAACCCCAAAGGGCTTTAAAAGACTGCCTGCCCTTTGCTCTAGCCATACCACTTCTGGGTTTGTACCCCAAAGACATAATAGGGGAAAATATGTGCACAAAAGTATTTATAGTCACACACTTTGTGGTGGCAAAAAACTGGGAAAATGAGGGGGTGTCCATAGATTGGGGGATGGCTGAACAAATTGTGGTATCTGATGGTGATGGAATACTATTGTGCTCAAAAGAATAATGAACTGGAGGAATTCCATGTGAACTGGATAGACTTCCAGGAATTGATGCAGAGTGAAAGAGCAGAAACAGGAGAATATTGTACACAGGACAGATACACTGTGGCACAATAGAATGTAATGGACTCCTCTACTAGCAATAATGCAATGACCCAGGACAATCCAGAGCAATTTATGAGAAAGAACGCTATCCACATCCAGAGCAAGAACTGTGGGAACAGAAACTGTTATGGGTGGTAAAGGGTGCTTCTGTGGGATGGACCTGATGAAGGTGGCCCAAGATTCTTAGATGGTATATGGATCTAAGCTGAGTGAGGAGAGGGATGCCTGGATGGCCACCAAGGTGTGCTGGTAACCACCAGGGCTTATAAGTATTTTTCTCAGCTGATCACCTGACCCCACCTACAGTGCCCAAACCAAAGTGATGGAGTGAGAAGCTATATATTAATCTGCACAGCTCCTCTGGTTGCTTGGCTTGGGATTGGGTTAATGGATAAGGGTTTATAATGAGATTAATTGATAATAAGGTCTGATAACGCTGATGACTGTGATTTAAACAAATATTTCCCTTTCCCCCTAGTTGTAGCTATTAAATTGCTCTTTAGAATGACACCAATCTTCACTTAACTTAGTTCAAGGCTTTAATTCTAATAAACTCTAAGGGGTAGGATCCAGGATAAGGAAAGTGGTGTTGGGGATGGCTATGCTAAGCTATGGGTGCTAGAGTTGGCTAATCAATCACTAATCAAGTTAGCAGCTGGTTGGAGAGGTTTCTCTCCCTCCCAGACCCTGGTCAGGCCTGGCTGTGGCCTTGACCAGGTAACTGAGGGTGCGTGATGTTCTTCTTGATGATAGATGTTAGCTATATATCTCTCAGCCCTATTCAGCAACCGGTGAATTGATATTTGAGGCAATAAGATACAGCTGTTAGTGTTGCAGGTCTATTGGCCTACCCACCCACCACCTGGAGCCATCTCAAGACTGAGACCCTGAGAAGCTCAGTCCCTGGGTTTTTATAGTGGTGGCAGCAACTCTTTTGCTCCTGGCTCATGCCATCTGGATAATTTCTAAATTCTATAACTGTTGGTTGTCACTCAAGTTGGTCTCCATCTTCTCCCCAGAAGTTGCTATAACAAAACTCAGAAGAAAAACATATGATAGATCATGTGGTTCGATGGGGATATGATTAGGGATGTTCACTTTAATTGTTCACTCTATTGCAAATATTAATAATATGGAAATAGGGTTTGAACAATAATATGTGTAAAACCCAGTGGAATTGTGCATTGGCTATGGGAGGGAAGTGGAAGGAGGGGAGGGAAAGAACATGAATCATGTAACCATGGCAAAATATTCTTAATTAATTAATTAATTTAAAAAATTTTAAGAAACTAGAAGTAATCCAATCTGGCTTTTTCTTTTTGAATCCTGGGCCCAACCCCTTTGCCTTTTCCCAGCTCCTACCCAATATTCCTACTTTTGCTTTTTAAGACCACTAGAACATGTCTAATTCCTCTTTAAAATGGCAGCCCCTTAAATACTTGAAGATGGTTATTATATTCTCCTTGAATCTTCTCTTCTCCAGGCTAAAAACCTCTACTTCTTTCAAATTATCTGCATTAGACATGGATTCAAGCCCCTTCATTTCTAAAATGCTCACTAACTCAAATTTATCAATGTCCTTCCTCTGAAATCCAGAACTGAACACAATATTCCAGATATAGTCTTATAAGTGAAGAATATTATGGCTATTACCTTCTTATTCCTTAAATATATGTTTCTTAATGTAGCCCCAAATAATATCAGCCTTTATCTTTTCCTTCTCCTTTATCATTTCCTTATCTTTTCTTTCTCCAGTTCATTTTATAGATGAGGAAATGGAGGCAAACAGGATTAAGTGATTTGACCAGGGTCATACAGATAGCAAGTGTCCAAGGCCAGATTTGAACTCTTTAAAGTGACTGAGGCCAGATGAATCTTTCTGATCTCAAGTACTCTGTCCACTGTGCCATCTCTCTGCTTTTTCTTATTGCTAAACCATAAAATTGTTTAACCATTCCCTATGATCACCTGCTTTGCTTCCAGTATTTTGTAAATAAAATGCTAAAAAATCATTTGGAATTGATATATATTCATTCTTGGAGAACACCCTTTTTGAATATTTAGTCCGACCATAATAATTTTTCCTTTTTACAGGACTGGGAGCTCTTATACTTGGCTATAATGTTCCTGGGAGTTGTCATTTGGGAATTTAATATAGGAGGTGATCTGTGGATTCTTTCAATCTCTATTTTGACCTTTTGTTCAAGACTATCAGGGAAGTTTTCTTGATAATTTCCTGTAGTATGATGTCTAGGCATTTTTTTTTGTCATGACTTGTGGGTAGTCCGATAATTCTTAAATTGTCTTTCTGAATCTATTTTCCATGTCAATTGTTTTATAATTAGATATTTCATATTTTCTTCCATATTTTCATTCTTTTGAATTTGTTTTATTGTTTCTTGATGTCTCATGAAGTCGTAAGCTTCTATTTGCCCAATTCTAATTTTTAAAGACTAAATTTCTTCCATGACCTTTTGATCCTCCTTTTCCATTTGATCCATTCTTCTTTTCAAGTCATTCTTTTCTTCATTCTGTTTCTATGCCCTATTACATGGTCAATCTTTGTGAATGTACCATGTGCAGCTGAAAAGAAGGTATATTCCTTTTTGTCCCTATTTATTTTTCTCCACATATCTATTAAATCTACTTTTTCTAGGACTTCATTCACCTTTCTTACCTCTTTCTTATTTATTTTTTTGGTTTGATTTATCTAGATCTGAAAGAGGAATATTTAGATCCCCCACTAGTATGGTTTTACTATCTATTTCCTTCTTGAGCTCTGCCTTTATGAACTTCGATGCTGTGCCACTTGGTACATACATATTGAGCAATGTTATTTCCTTTATGAACTTCGATGCTGTGCCACTTGGTGCATACATATTGAGCAATGTTATTTCCTCATTGTCTATACTGACTTTTATCAGGATGTAATGACCTTCCCTGTCTTTTTTAATCATATCTATTTTTACTTTGGCTTTGTCAGAAATCATTATTGCCACTCCTGCCTTCTTTTTCTCATTTGATGCCCAAAAGGTTTTGCTCAAGCCCTTGACCTTAAACTTGTGTATGTCCACCTACCTCATATCTGTTTCTTGTAGACAACATATGGTAGGATTTTGGTTTCTAATCTACTCTGCTATTTGCTTCCATTTTATGAGTGAGTTCATCCCATTCACATTCAGAGTTATAATTATCAGTTGTGTATTCGTCAACATTTTGGTATCCTCTCCTAGTTCTACCCCTTCTTCTTAAACTATTTCGTTTTATACCAGTGGTTTGGTTTATGCAGTAACCCTTGTCCCCTCCCTTGATTAACTTCCCTTTCTACTCCCTCCCTTATTATTCCCCTATTTTTATTTTTTAGGCCTAATGAATTCCCTCCCCCTTCTTCTCTTCTCCCTTTTTTGACCTCCCCACTCCCCTACTCCCCTTGGTTTATCCCTTCTGACTTTCTCAGTAGGGTTAGATAGAGTTTTATATCCCAATGGATAATATAGCTACTCTTCCCTCTCACAGTTAATTACACTGAGAGTAAGGTTTAAATATTACCTCTTAATGCTCTCTTCCTCTCCTTCTTATAATAGTATTCATCCCTTCCCCTTCCCATGCCCTCTTCGTGTGTGAAAGATTATCCTATTTTTCTCCTTCATTCAAGTTTCTCTTGGTGTCCTCTACTATTCACCCCCCTCTTTCCCACCCCCCATATCATCTTAGACCATTTAGTATTCCAACCTCTCCCTATGTATAATTCTTCTGATTACTATAATAGTGAATACTATAATAGTGAATAAAGTACACTACAGAGAATTACACATAACATTTCTCCACATAGGAATACAAATAATTAGATATTATTGAAGCCCTTAAAGAGGCAAATTTAAAAAATTATGAGTTTTATTTCTTTCCCCTCTGTTTCTTATTTACCTTTTTATGTTTCTCTTGATTTTTGTGGTTGGATATCAAACTTTTCATTTAGTCCTGGTCTTTTCTGTGCAAATTCTTGGAAATCTTTTATCTTCTTGGATGCCCAAACTTTCCCCTGAAAGTATATAGTCAGTTTTGATGGGTAGTGATCCGTAGTTGTAGATCCAGTTCTCTTGCTTTCTGAATATCATATTCCAAGCTTTGAGATCTTTTAGTGTGGAGGCTGCCAGATCCTGTGTGATCCTTATTGGTGCTCCTTGATATTTGAATTGTCTCTTTATGGCTTCTTGTAAGTTTTTTTCTTTTACTTGGAAGCTCTTGAATTTGGCTATTATATTCCTGGGGGTTGTCTTTTCTGGGTCCAGTGTAGAGGGTGATCTATGGATCCTTTCAATGTCTATATTGCCCTCTTGTTTTAGAACTTCAGGGCAATTTTGCTGAATAATTTCTTTTAGTATGGAGTCCAAATTTCTATTAATTTCTGCTTTTTTAGGAAGACCAATGATTCTCACATTGTCTCTTCTAGTCCTGTTTTCTTGATCTGTCAATTTCTCATTGAGATATTTCATGTTTCCTTCTATTTTATCAGTCTTTTGACTTTGTTTTATTTGTTCTTGCTGTCTTGAGAGATCATTAGCGTCTAATTGCTCAATTCTAGCCTTTAGGGACTGGTTTTCGGTTATAATCTTTTGGTTTTCCTTTTCAATCTGGTCATTTCTGGTCTTCAGTTGACTTGCCTCACTTTCCAATTGTGAAATTCTGCCTTTTAAACTGTTATTTTCTTGCCATATCTCGTCCATCTTTCTCATCATCTCAGATCTAACTCTTCAATAGCTTGTGACCAGTTTTCATTATTTTGGGAAGGTTTGGATGTGATTATTTGTTTGTTCTCCTCTGCTGTTTGCTCTGCAATCTGGACTTTCTCTGTGTAAAAGTTGTCCAGTGTTACAGATTTCTTCTTGATGATCTTTCTCTTTTGGGGTTCTTGTCTCTGGCTTGCCATTGTTAGCCCAGTGTCCTCTCAGGTTTTTCCTCACACCCAGAGTCTGTTTGCGCTCTCTAGCCTCCTGAAGTATCAGATCTCGTTGTTCTCAGGGTCAAGCCTCCTGGTGGCCCCCTTGTTTGTTCCTCTGGCTAAGGCTCCTTTAAGAGTTTCAGGGCACTTTTTCCACAGTCATGCACCCCTCTGCACTGGGTCCTCATTCAAGGTCCGCTTCTGTGCTCAGGATCCGAGACCACTCCTGTGTTCAGGATCTGAGTCCACTCCTGCGTTCAGGATCCGAGTCCACTCCTGCGCTCAGGATCCGTGGACACAAGAGCCTGCACTTTAGCCTGCACTCAGGGTCTGTGTTCAGAGTTCGCGTGTTCTTTAGCCTCTTGGGGTCTTAAGTCTTGCTGTTCTCAGGAATAGGCCCTGGTGACCCCAGGTAGCTGCCAAGGACTTAATGTGTGCCCCAAGCCTGCTCTAGCTCTTGTGCGCTGGCTTTGGCCCTGTAGGTGGTGTGGGGTGGGGGAGGGGGTTGCTCAGCTTGCGTTTTAGTGAGAGCTGTTTCACCCCCTTATAGCATGGAAATGCCCCAATTCCACATACCTTCAATGCTGCACCCTGTTGTGGGGTCCCTTTGTTCCTCTGGATTTGTTTTTATGTCTTCTTGAGGAGTCCTATGTGTTTCGGTTAGGAGAGGTTAAGCAGCTACTTTTTACTCAGCCACCATCTTAACCAGGATGTCCCCTACAATGATCTCTAATTTAGTTTTTATCTGGGGATTTTTAATTTGTTCATTTTCTAGTTTTTTAAGTTGTATATCCAATTCATTAATCTCTGTCCTCCCTAATTTGTTAATACATGTACTCAGTAATATAAATTTTCCCTTTAGAACTGCTTTGGCTGCATCCCATAAGTTTTGGTAAGAAGTCTCATCATTGTCATTGTCTTCCATGAAATTATTAATTGTTTTTGTGATTTTTTCTTTCACTAACTTATTTTGGAGAATCATATTATTTAATTTCCAATTAGTTTTTGGTTTGCCTTTCCATGTACTCTTACTAATAACTATTTTTATTGCATTATGATCTGATGAGTTTGCATTTATTATTTCTCCTTTTTTGCATTTGTTTGCCATGTTTCTATACCCTAGTACATGGTCTATCTTCGTTAATGTTTCGTGTGCTGCTGAAAAGAAGGTGTATTTCTTTTTGTTCCTATTTATTTTTCTCTATATATCTATTAACTCTAATTTTTCTAGGATTTCATTCACCTCTCTTATCTCTTTGTTATTTATTTTTTGGTTTGATAGGGGAAGTTTGAGGTAGCTCACTAGTATAGTTTTGCTATCTATTTTGTCCTTGAGCTCTACTAGCTTTTCCTTTAGAAATTTGGATGCTATACCATTTGTTGCATACATGTTGAGTACTGCCCAAAGATTTCAGGGGCTGCTGGAGATTCTGCATAGCATGTGGGGGAGGGGTCCTTGGATTCTCTTTCTATACCCTCAGACCTGAA
The DNA here is from genome assembly GCF_016433145.1 of Gracilinanus agilis. Classification (NCBI taxonomy): domain Eukaryota; kingdom Metazoa; phylum Chordata; class Mammalia; order Didelphimorphia; family Didelphidae; genus Gracilinanus; species Gracilinanus agilis. The sequence continues at coordinate 165,827,454 of NC_058135.1, read as the reverse complement.
AGTTCAAGAATTCAAGCATTTTTCTTGATGTACCACTTTAGCTGTCCAACAGTAGGGTCTCCTGCTCTGTCCCATTGTTAGATTTTGTCCTCTTTCTTCTGGAAGTACATTGATTTTATCTCAGTGTCGAAGGGTAAGGAGGTTTTGAGATTTGTTCCGTCTAAGCTGCCATCTTCCCAGAATCCCCTCCAATTCTGGATTTTAAAACATTGTCTTCCTTTGATTCATGTGCCTCTTTTTCCATTTGACCTATTTTTCTTCAACGTGTCTTATTTGATTTTTGAATTCCTTTTTGAGTTCTTCCAAAGCATGCATCCAATTCCCAGGGTTTTTTCCCTGAGGTTTTATTTGAAATTCCTTGGATCCAGTAATCCTCTGTTGGTTCTGTTCTTTAGTCTTAATACCCATAGACCTTTTCAGTTGTTACTTTCTATTTCTGTTGTTTACCCTTTCTCTCTCTCTCTCTCTCTCTCTCTCTCTCTCTCTCTCTCTCTCTCTCTCTCTCTCTCTCTCT